>NW_027503895.1:0-26495 GCF_021521415.1 Bidens hawaiensis
AGCTCACCGACAACAGTAGCGAGGAGCATGCTCTAGTACTAGTTTGTCACTATTAGCCGCTGCCTACTCACCAACCCTTGTCGTGGCACGCACATAGCCTGCAGTTGGTGGAAAGGGAACAGTACACAGCCGGCCCTTGTCACTATCAGCCGCTGCCTACCCACCAACCAGCATGGCACGTGCGTAGCCCATAGTTGGTAGAACAGGAATATTATACAGCTGGCTGTACCTGCTTGGAAACCTACCTTCGGCTATAAATATTCCAACACCTTGAACGGTATGATCATCTTGTATCTTACCTTCACTAGCTATTTCTCTCATATATACTTATATTCAGAGCAACCTAGTCTGATTCTCACGCCGGAGGGGTGGTCACAAGAGGAACCCCCCCTTCTCAGTGACGAGCTCACGGTGTCTGTTTTGCAGGTCATCTGAAGAACATCCTTCTTGCCGGACCTAACCCTCGTGGGAAACATTACTTAACCCCCAGATTATCCATAATCTGCCCGGGGGTCGCTTAGTGTTTCTTCACTAGGGTATAAGCTGGAGAAGAATAAATACAAGCCCAACTTACACACACTCGTAACAACTTTTATGATCTATTTCAAGTTTGTATGTTAATTAGCAACTAACATAGGTGGGCAAATAAACCGTTTAACCGAACTGACCCGAACACCGAACCGTAACCGAACCGGTTTGAAACCATTATGTAGAAACCGGTTTGGAAACGACTGAAACCGTCGGGTTGGAACCGTTTGCAATTTTCTCCATCAAAACCGGTTTCAAACCGGTTAACCGAACCGAAACCAAAACCCGAACTGAAACCGATCAAAACCCGAACCGAAACGATCGTAACATGGTAAAAAACGGTTTCAACCCAAACCGAAACCGATCATAAACCGGTTTTTGCCTTTTGTTGACCAAAACCGAACCGGTTTTACCCAAACCGGTTTTGAGTTTTAAACCGGTTTGTGCACCTCTAGTAACTAATGTTCTGAAGAAAAAAAAACAACTATAAACCATAATGCCGTATGTAATAGTTAATGGTCATTGCAAAAAAAAACAACTATAAACCATAACTAATGTTCTGATCAATATTCCTTAGTAACATTATTGGCACACCAACTTTTAGAACCAATCTATGATTATGCATACCAGACATCTTTAACCCATTTAAAAAGTCTGGTGAGTGTAATGCTGGATCGAAACCTAGCCCAACACTATCAGAGTTATCTATACTATTAGAACTGGGAAATTCAAGTATGGCCTTTCTTGAAAATATGAAATATCATTAAAATTATCCAATAATGCCGGATATACAAAAATCAATCAGATCAGAAATAAGATCGATGAATCACCAATCAAAATATCATCTGGTATATCGATAATGGAGTTACCATCATTGTGACCACCAAGTTTTCCTTCACCAAGTTCCAAATTATTGAATCTCACACTTAATATCCCACAAGTATTAAGAGTGACATATGGTGTACGTTTATGTATTGAATATATAGACTTGAACTTTAGTTGTGTGAGTGTATGGTAAAAATATTTTAAGGGAAGACCAAACTATTTGCTTGGCATAAATTATGTTTCTTCTATACAAATAATCCATTGAATAAGTTAAGGTGTATTTTTTTTTGATTTGTTTGTCATAAATTATGTTTCCTCTATACAAAATCATCATTATAATTGTGTAATTTGTTTGACCAAATCAATATTGCGTAACAGTGTGATTTGCAAAATATTGTGTAGTTTGCAAAATTTATTTATAAAGTTATTGACTTTGAATTAAAATGAATGACCGACATTTATTGTGATTGTGATTTTTAAATACTATTAAAGCAATACAAGTTGGACACATGGTCTTCTTCTAGGTTGTCCACATGTGCAATCCAGTCACTATATTTTCATTCTCATGTACTCTAATATTATGCCATGTGTCATGTTGACCAAACACCAAAAAACTTATTTAAACCTTAATATTTTCCATTAAAATCATTTTAATCTCTCTCTCTTTCTCTCTCTCTCGAGTTACTAACTCCACCATCCACCATCTTCTATATTCCGGTAATGTAGATCGGGATTAATCGTTTTCCTGTAAGGTTATATATTATACTCTAAGGCCAACAATGTTATTTGATTTTCCGGCAAGTAATCTTTTTCCGGTAAGGTTTTCCGATATGGTTTATATTTATTTTAATTGTTATAATGATTTTGTAATAATCTCTTTAGGTTGTATATCAAAATCCAAGATTGAATTGATATTTTGAAGTTATTACGGTTTTTCGGTAAGATTTTTGTTTTCCGTTTTGTTTGTATTTAATCTCTCTCTCTCTCTCTCTAACTCCCCATTCACCATCTTCTATATTCCGGTAATGTAGATCGAGATTAATCGTTTCCCGGTAAGGTTGTATATTATACTTTAATGGCCAACAATGTTATATGATTTTCCGGCAAGGTTATATCTTTTTCCGGCAACATCATATTTTCTTCCGGTTATTGTAGATCTAACATTTTTATCTTTATTTTCATTGTTAACTGATTTTTTTTAAAATCAGTTCTAAATCAAAAACGGCGATTAACCTAATATTTCTACGTTTTTATGTTTTTCCGGTAAGTTTTTCGGTTCTTGTGTTATACCTATAACAATGGTTGTTTTATATTTATTTGAAGTTTTATATTTTTCTTGTATTTTTTCTTTACATGTTGTTCTTCTAGGTTCTACATAAAAAGTTTCATCCATGGACATTATCATTAGTCCTTTTTCCGGGTAAGGCCAATAATAAATTGTAAATCAGTGGTTTAACATTCCATAACATGTAGCATTACGCGATTAATTTTTTTTATTTCTAAAACGATTACAATTTCGAATTTTAAATTCCAAATTTAAGGTTAAATTTGAAATTTGTAAATGGTAAGTCAATATTCCATAACGTCTAAACTTACCATCATTACAATTTATTATTTTCTAAAACGATTTGATTTAAGAAGTTTAAATTTCTCAAATTTAAATTAAAGTTGATTTTTTATTTAATTGTTGGTCAAACGTTTAAGTTGGTAAGTTAAACGAAATTTAAAAAGATTAAATTTCCAATCGATTTGAATTAAAAAGTTTAAATTTCCAAATTTAAATTAAAGTTGATTTTTTTATTTAATTGTTGGGTCAAACGTTTAAGTTGGTAAGTTAAACGATTTGATTTAAAAAGTTAAATTTCCAAATTTAAATTAAAGTTGATTTTTTATTTAATTGCTGGTCAAACATTTAAGTTGGTAAGTTAAACGATTTGATTTAAAAAGTTTAAATTTCCAAACGATTTGATTTAAAAAGTTTAAATTTCCAAATTTAAATTAAAGTGATTTTTTTATTTAATTGCTGGGTCCAACGTTTAAGTTGGTAAGTTAAACGATTTGATTTAAAAAGTTTAAATTTTCAAACGATTTGATTTAAAAAGTTTAAATTTCCCAATTTAAATTAAAGTTGATTTTTTTATTTAATTGTTGGTCAAACGTTTAAGCTGGTAAGTTTAAACGATTTGATTTAAAAAGTTTAAATTTTCAAATTTAAATTAAAGTTGATTTTTTTATTTAATTGCTGGTCAAACATCTTTAAATGTCTGGTCAAACATTAAACTTGAATTTAACTTTTAGTTAAACTTTTAAATGGCTGAATTAAACAAACATTCATAATGTCTAAAATTACTATCACTAAAATTTATTATTTCTAAAACGATGTAATTTAAAATGTATAAATTTTCAAATTTAAATTAAAGTTGAATTTTAGAATTACTGGGTAAATATTTCATAACATGTAACATTACCACGATTAAAATTTATTATTTGTAAACGACTATTAATATTTAATTTTCTCATTCAGGTTATGCTCCCAACTTGATATAGCTAATTTCATGGGTTGAAGATTTGTTGATAAGATATCTTATTTTTTGTTTAATATTGATGTATATTTTTGTATTCATGTATTTATGTATTTTTCACAATTCATGTATGTAACATCCTACTTTCGGTTATATTAATAATATAAAGTTCGTTTATATTATAGCGGGTCCGTTATCGGTTTAGTTGAATAGAATACGAGATGGACTTGTGTTAGGTAAATGGATATGGGTTATGGACTTGGGTTATGGAGGAATGAAGGAAAGACCATGGGCTTAAGCCCATGATCAAAAAAATATATATACCCTTAATCCTCCATTTAATTCATTTACACATATCCCTTACACCTCTCAAACACACACTTAAGCTCTCTCTCTCTCTAGCCTCTCTAGCCGAAATATAGAAGAAGAATCGGATCCCGATCCAAGGTATGATAGTATTTTGTTGTATGAGCTTAAATCTGTTAGTTATGGTCACTAAACGACGAGCCGACACCGTTAAACCGTTTAAGTCACGACATCCGGGTGGAATCGGGTATAAACCGAACCTATGATAAGCTTAGGGGTCACCCTAGCTCAGATCTGGATCGAACGAGACGAAAAACGAGTTAAAACTCGTTTTTCCGACGTGTTCGCGGTTTTCCGGCGGCTTTCCGGCAAAGGCGGCGCCGGAATAGTGGTACGAGGATAAGGAATGTATTCCCTGACCTAACCCTAGTTCGCTATGGGGGCTTAACGAATTGAAGGTGATTCGTTAGTTGATTCGCTTAAGGGAGCACAGCGAACTAGCTCTAGTTCGTCTATGATTCGTCTCCGATTCGTTAAGGGAAAAGGGTAACGAATTACCCTTGATTCGTTATGATTAGTTCGTTAAAAGAAATAACGAATTAGAAGGTCCAATTCGCTATATGGACTGATTCGTTAAGAAGTCCAGTTCGTTAAGGGTTCAATTCGTTATAAGAACCAGTTCGCTAGGATAATCCAATTCGCTATGAACCAATAACGAATTAGAAGTTTAATAGAATGACAATAACAGTCCCTGGACTTAGAAAAGAATGATTTAATTACAATTAGGCCCTTGAACTTTCAAGTAGCAAATTAATTAACGATTCAAAATGTTAATGGAAAATGTGTCACGACAGTTTATGAAAATAAAATTTTTTCAAGCTGACCTGGCAACTTAACCCCAGCCAGGGGCTCTGCCCCTTGGACCCCGCTAGGGGCTGCCGCCCCTAGAACCCCGCTGCCAGGGGCGCTGCCCCCGGACCCCCGTTCGTTGAGGGTAATAATTAAACTAGAAAGACGATATGTGTAGTGATAGTTATTGATACGTATAATTATTATACAGTTAGTCGCGCACAGCTAAAGAAGGGGATAACCGTAAACGGTGAACGCAACCGCCTTGAGGTGAGTTTCTAGCCCCACTTCCTTGTTATGTTTTCGGGGCTGTGTGCATACTCGATGTGATAGTTAATACACTTATCTTAGTGGTAAGTGTATGCCTTGTATGATTGATGTATGATGATTGTTTGACGGTGCGTGAGACGATCTTCAGATATTGCATGTACCGTCAGGTGGTAGTTAAGATATGATTGATAAGTATGATGAAAGATAGGATGTATGTATGAATATATGATGTATGCATAATGTATGTATGTTATGATGATGGTACGTGAACACTCTTCGGAGATTGCACGTATTGTCAAGGAAAGTATGTATGAACAGGTACGGTACAGTTACACGAAACAAAGGGACCAGACCCTAATAATATCTGTGATGTTAGGGACCAGACCCTAGTAATATATGTGATGTTAGGGACCAGACCCTAGTAATATCTGTGATGTTAAGGACCAGACCCTTATAATATCTGTGATGTTAGGGACCAGACCCTAGTAATATCTGTGATGTTAGGGACCAGACCATAGTAATATCTGTGATGTTAGGGACCAGACCCTTATAATATCTGTGATGTTAGGGACCAGACCCTTATAATATCTGTGAGGTTATAGGGCGAAAGGCTCTTTAAAACGTATGATTATGTATGTAAAGGAAGTATGAAGGTAAGAATGAAAGTATATGCACTTACGTGTGTATGTAAGAAAGTTAAGAGGTTAAGTATGAAATGTAAGAAGGAATTGTATGATTACGTGATTAACTAGAACTCACTCAGCGTAGCTGACTTTTAGTATGCACGCAGGTGAGTAGGATGAGGCAGCTCGCGTGAGGAGACACGTAGCACTGAATAAGGGGCTGGCATCGGAAGACGCAAGACGTTTAAGTTTAATGTTTTGTTTATTTTGAAAGAATAGATGTTGTTTTAAGTCAAGAGGTGTTTTGTTATGAAATGTCAGAAAGCTTTTATATTCCGCGAATGTTTTAATTAACTATGATATTTAGAACTGCGTTTATGAGTAAATCTAACACGAAAGTAGGGCTACCGGTAACGGGGCCTTACAATGTAATTTATTTGATTTTTATATAATCAATCATATATAGTTGTTGGTTTTGTCTATTTAATATATTTTAATCAGAACCGATGTATTAAAGAAAAATTTTATTTTTGTATCTTATATTTATCTATTTATTAATGATAATCTCTATAATTTATAATAATTATTATAATTTTAGTAATTTTTTTATTATTAATTTATTACATTTTCTAATTAGTTGTTACATCTTATTTTGACAGAAATAATAACATTTACTCCTTACCATTTTTATATTTCAATATATTTGACTTAAAACGTTATTATTTTATTATATTGTAAGATACATTATATTTTCTATATATAACCAATTACATTATATATGAAAAACCCAATAAATAAGTTATAAAGTTTTCATGAGTTTAATTACAAGATATTTAAAGTTTTTTTAAATTCGAAAATTGACCAATATTTTAATAAATTTTTAAAGGTTTTATTACTCTTCACAGTTTTAAACTCATTTCAAAATCTTTCCATAATTTTTTGAGGTTTTCAAATTAACCGAATTAATTTAACTTTCCTTATTTGTTAAAAAACCGATTTAATAAGTTATACTTTAAGTATCCCATTAATACAATTTATTGAGTTTGACTATCCTTATTTGTTTAAATAACTAATAAGGATAGTTAAACTCAATAAATTGTATTAATGGTTTTAATACAATTTAATTAACATATTTAAACTCCTTTTAAATTCGGAATTTGATCAATCTTTTAACAAAGTTTTAAAGGTTTTAATACTCTCCATAATTTTAAACTCATTTCAAAATCTTTTCATAATTTTTTGAAGTTTTCAAATTAACCGATTTGATTTTCATTTTTGTAATTATTTCTAAATTAATTAGTTATATTTTTTCAGCTTTAATTATTTTCAAAATCAACATAAAATTTTTAATCTTTCCAAAGTTATTTGAGAATTCATTTATTGTAAAAAGTTTTTAAGTTTTTCAAATTTAACAAAATATTAATGTCAGTGATTTAAAAGTTTATTGCAAGATTGGTCAAAATCAAAACAATTTCATAATTTTTTGAAGTTGACTAATTCCAATTTTTTTTATATTTTGTAACTATTATGAAAATATTTCAAAACTGGTTGTTTTGAAATAGTATCAAATTTGTTAGTTATAAAATGACGGCCAAAAAAATGTTTTTATTTATATATCTTTTTGGTTTAATGGTTTAAGTTAGAAACATGTTTTATGTTGTCATTTTACTTTATTTGTTGTTATATGTTATTTTGTTTTAATAAAAACAACAATTTAATAAAAACAACTTTATTAATGTTCAAATGTTACTCATTATTAAATATGTTATTATGGTATATTTAATTTGAATGCTATTGTTTTATTATATTTTCAGGTGGTGAAGCAAAATGAGTTTTTTTGATAGAATGTTTGAAGTTGATGGTGGTTTAATATGAAAGAACATGTTTATGTCTTTTGTTGATGTTTTTTGGTTGTTCGATGTACATTAACTTATTATAACTTTTAATATCTAGACAATGTAAATGGTTAACGTTTTGGTCTGAAAGTTTGAAGAAGTTTTGTGTTGTTAGAATTTGTTGTTTAAATTTATTATATTTGTTAACATATTTTTCCACCCGCGTGTAACGCGGGCTATACCCTAGTAATGTAATATAGCAAATACAATAATATAGCAAATAACAAAGTTTCGTTTACATTAAATACCCACAAGCTAATTATAATCAAAATTAAAATAGATACTTTAAATTTTGGCTAATATTATGGGATAATTTGATTGAATATACTCTATTTTAAATATAAGATTTATGAGTGTTTTTAGAAATATATACATAATTAGGAAACAAAAAGTTAATGTTTGTGTATCTAATATTAAATAAATAGAAAAATCAAAAAACATAAAATTAAAGCTACTTTTGAGGGTTGTTTGTTTGGGTAACTAAAAGAAAGATGTATCGAGCATTTAAAATTAATAAAACAAAGATAATGTTTGAGTAACTAACATAAAATCAGGTAAGTAAATAACTTTTATAAAAAAAAATATATCGAGCGGAAAATTTATCATATAATCTAAGTATGTTAAATATGAAACTGTATGGTAACATAAACAATTATTACTCATTACCGTAGTACGGACCAAAAAATGTAGTTAAATATAGTATGTTTTTTAAAACTATACATAATTGGATTTATGGTGAATCCTTATATATTTAAAAAAAAACAATATTGTGTATTGAATATGAATATTGTTTGATGACTTTGATTGGATGTCAAAAAACCGATACAATAAATGTAAACCTTTTCGTAGTGAAATACGTACTAAAATATAAATAGGTTAGTGGTACACATGTGACTAAAAAACCACAAGTTGATTTATTAAATGGTTGAGTGACTTAAAATAATTACACGTAAAAATTTAAGGTACAAATCTACATTTAATGATGAATTTGGTTCCACATTAAACACATTGTGAGTTAAAATTTATATGCAACTCTCAATATAAAAGAAAATTTTAAACTCTAAGTATAAACTAATAATTTAATACAATAAACTACCATATGTGAACATATAAATGAATACTAATTGACAAACATATAAAAAAACATATGAACAAAGAATATTCATTTTAGTAACCACCTACGTAAATTATGTATTTTAGATTCAAATGAAGAAACGGTAATTTAAATACCCACAAAATAAAAACAAATGTACCGTTCGAAAACAAACCATGAAACAAAATATTTAGAATTTTTTATTATTCCACGTTACAATCATCGAATGTAGGAAAACATGGTTAACTATGAGAATCTTGCACAATTGTCATCATTGTCATCTACAAAATAAAAATGTCATTTTTAAGGCATTTAATATTCATGTAAACCATGCATTTATAATAAAATAGAATAAACCAAAGAACGCTCACCATACCAATATAATTAAGAACATCTACAAAAAAGGATATCAATAATTATAAATATCATAAGGCTTTTGTGTTCAAAGTTATTCATAAAATGTATAAGAATGAAAAATATGTTGTAAATAAGAAATACAAATAACCTATAGTTCCATTCTATGGATAGTTTTTGGCTTTTATGTCATCAAACTAACAAATTTGAGTCTATACAAGTGACCTTCAAATTCGTAGGAATTTGAGAGATGTGTTTCGGCAGTGAAACAAAGCTTGTGTGGGAAGTCAATGTACTTGTAAGTAGACATATTTTCACCGAGTGAGGCCTTCCGAACAATCAAAGATCTATTTTCGCCAAGACACACATCATGCTTGTGAATGCAAGCCTTCCATACATAGGCTTGCATTCTGTTACCCTGAAACATTATTATTAACATTAATACTAAGTTGTATAAATAATATAGTAAAATTAATGAATGTATAACAATACCGTTTCATCTTGCACAATCATTTCGATCGACCAATCTTACCCGGGCTTTGAATTGTCCTTTAGACGCCAAAGTCTCAAAATATGCACCTTGAGGATATACTCACTGTTAAGAACATCCAATTGGTTCAACATGGTGATGTCTGTTAGCTCCATTTTCCTAGTGGTGAAAAAATAAAAATAAACAAAACATTGATTTCTGAACAATAAGACTTTTAAGCCAAAAAAATACATAAACAAATGGGAGGATATAAACACAAGAAAAATTAAAAACCTTACAAAGAAAGATAATCGTTTTTGCTAAAGAATGTTTGATGGTGTAAGAATTACCGTATGAATGTTAAGTATTTATACGGATTGAATTTTGGGAGACTGGATTATAGAAGGAATGTATATAGGGAATTAATTAGAGACAACAAATTAGGGAATCTCAATTAACTTAAAGTAAGGACGAAAAAGTAGGGAATTAGAATTAATTAATTTTAAAACTTGAATTACTAAAATGTAATGTTCATAAATTAGATTATAAGTATATATAATCATATTCATATCAATTAAATCTAGACTATATTTAAATACGGAATTAAACTTATTAATGTAGAAATATAAATTACTAATTTATGTATTTACAATAATATAATTAATCATCAATTATAATAGGATATATCTAAAATATAAATTTACGGTATATCTAAATTATAAAATTATAATAAATTATGATATATTTATATACTGAATCATATGACTGAAAGTTATAAAAATACTCAACATAATATAATTGTAATCAACATTTAAATAATTAAGTACTTCATATAAGGTGTGGACAAATAAGTTACTAATTTGGTTTTTATTTATTAACATTAACACAATTTAAATAGAATTGAATAGTAATTATCAATTAGAATATTATCAATTAGAATATTTAAAAGTAAAATCAACACCATATATTTAAATCAATATTTGCTGAATTTAGAATCATTCAATGGGTCAACATCGGTATTAATAGTAAACATTAAGGATGCTTAATCAAATCCTTAATCAAATGATATACCACCTTTAATTAAAATATACAAATTCCGTAATTAAATAATTCCTTAATCAAAGGGGTGATTCATCCCTAATTTACATAAATGGTCTACAAGTCATAATTTATACTCCAATGAGTCAAATTTGTATTTCTCAAACGGTCAATCTATATGAAGTTATAAAAAACATATATCAATTACATCAATTACATTTGATAATACTCTAATGACAAAATTTAAATTTAAAATCAACCTCATATATTTAAATCATTAATTGCTAAATTTAGAATAAGTCAATCGATCAACATTCGTATTTATAGTAAGCCTTATGAATGCTTAGTCAAATAGTTAATCAAATAATAATTAATAATTAATTAGAATATAGAAATTCCATAATTAAAGATTTCCTTTTGTTAGGTTCTTAAAATGTTTTAAATTTAAATTTTCAGAACGGTATATATGACGAAACTCACATTTATGGATGGTTCTTATTATTTTATTCCTAAAGGTTTGCTTAATAATTATACATAGTATAATTGTTGATATAAGTAAAATTTTACATTTGTGTGAGTCAATCGGTGAATTTCATAAATTTTCAAAAATATAATATTAGAACCAATTATACTAAACTTAAATCCGTAATCTATTAATATTGAATCATATTGATGAAATATCAATTAATTATCAAAATTATCTATTATCTAAAATACATTAAAAATGAATTGTTAATGTGACATGACTATTCTTTTTATGGTAATACACTATTTTAAGATAAATGTTAAATAGTAACTATCTCGCCGAAATGAATGAGTATTTGACCTGTGATGAAATAACTGAACTATTTTTAATATGATATAATTTAGTAGTGATAACTTCGTAAATATCATTAATTGCCTATAAATTCCCCAAAATGAATTTAATTAGCCGGAGTCAAAATTATGAATTATAATTATTAACTTAGAAAGATAATTATAAAGATTCAAAATTAAAATTAAATTAAATATGAAAGAGAATAATTAAAGAGAATTGATTGTATCTTATTTAAATCTATTATTGATTTATTTTATTAAGATGGAAATTAGACAAGTGATTGATATATATGGAAGGTTTAATCAACAACCAATAGGAAGAGGGAAAATGGACTTAAAGCCTATTGGTTTAATAGTATAGTTAGATATTCTCACTCATTCACTCATAACAACTTTCAAAATATATTAAACAAAAAATTATAGGGTGTTACATGAACTTTTCAAATATATAAAAAAATCACTGCATTTTCTATACCCTAAATCACTCCTTATGTTATAAAATTTTCACTCACTAAATTTGATGAACGGATTGTAAATGCTCTTACACTCCACAATGTTTGACTTGATAGTTTTTTACATGTAAATTTGAGTTTTAATGTTATAAACCTAAACATTAAAGTTTTGTAGGAGTATTCCTTTATATTCTACATCCTCTCTCTTAGGGGTATACACGGACCGAACCGAATTAGATCGGGCGAGAGCATGTCTGTATCCGTCCGTTAAGTTTTTTACAGACAAACGGACGGTTCACGAACACTCTACCGAACGAAAATTAATTTTCGTGGTTTGTCCATTAAAATTGAGTTTGGCTGTGTCCGTCCGTTAATATTGTAAACAGACGTTAACGGACAACAATGGACAAACATACACTAATAGGCAAACAAACATGTGAACATTAACGGATAACACACACTAATGGACAAACATAAACGGTCACATATTAATTCATAACATAAATCCAAACAACTGCACCTATAAATTTAGAATTACACCCTATAATATCCAAATATAATTAACGCTTAAGTGGATCACTATAAGAGACATCAGACATATATGTAGTAATACAAAAGTGTGATTAATAACACTAGAAATTCTATAATTTAATTACAGTATTGGATATATCTAAACACTTACAATACCGGAAGGACGTTACTGGGAGGACATTACCGGAAGTAATCGGACAAACGTTACCTGACGTTCACGAACACTATCGAATGGACTTGACCCTTGTCCGTGTTCGTCCATTAAGTTTACTGAACGAAATTTTTGTATGCATGTCTTGTACGTTATTAACAAACAAACATAAACAAACTTCTTTTCGAATAGATTACTGGACTTCGCTTATAGCCCTACTCTCTATATGTTTTCATATTTTTATGTTTAATCTAATTAATTCAAATTATTAAGTATAACAATTAACTTTATTCAACTATGTATAATTAATTATGATATCCTGAAACACTAGTGTTCATTATGGATAAGCTTTCTAACACTAGAGTGCTCGAGTATATCATAAGAGCACTTGCAATGACTTTCATGAAAGAAGTTAAATTTTTTAAGAAGAAAGAATTTAGAAATTAACAACGGGTTGTTGATGGGTTTACAAGTTCGTCGGTTTTAACGAAAATTCCCGAGTAAAGGACTATTACCTTCGAATCACTGTAAATGTGTGTCAAAAAATATCAATAAAATTAGATTGTTTTGAAATGAATTTTTTCATACATTTTGTTGAGTTTTTCAACAAACAAATAATAATAAAATTAAAATAAAAAACATTCTTATCAACCATGACTAGTCAACCAAAAATCTTACGGCAGTGTTTTGCATGAGAACAGACAGGATATACAAAGTAACAAAACACAATTGGACGCGCGTGGGAAGCACCTGCCACTCTGTTTTGTCTCTCACCGTACATTCAACTCATTCTTTTTTCTTTGTTTTTAATATAATATTTGAATGGCATTCAATTCATTCAAATACATATCCCGCCACCACTTTCCCCTGTTCTCATCACTTTTCCAATTACCCGTTTCTACTTTTCTTCTTTTCAATTCACATATTATTATTATTTTCAAATCTTTTAAAAATAAAAAAACCCAATTCTTTCATCTCATGATCACCAACTCACCATGAAATTCCTCAACTCTCCTTCTTCCTCTTCTTCCGCTTCCGATTACTCCCCCGCGGGCTGCGTACCCGCAATCCTACGCCGCCTGCTCCGTCTCCACACCCTCCCCACATTCCCTTTAGATAACCACTCCAATCATAATGAATTTGATGAGCCTTATTGTGCTAATAAGCCCAAGGGTGATCCCGGGATTGTGGGCAAACTTATGGGCCTTGACTCGATGCCGGAAGTGAACCCGATTGATAATTGGAGAGAATTGAAGTTGAAAAAGAAGGGTGGGTATGTTCTTAAAGCACCCGTCTTTGTGGAGCTTGAAAATGACAAGTTTATTATTCTTAGCTTTGAAGGTGATGGTAAAGATAAGGAATTGGAGTCGGGTTTTTCGAAAAATCAAAAGGGTAAATCAAGAATCAAGTTGAATCAAGAATTGGTTAATTGTCATGGTGAAGTTATGGGTTCATGTAAATTGTCTAATTTGGGCAAGAATTACAAGAAAGCTTGCAACACGGAGTGTGATTCTGAGAATTCAAGTCCTGTTTCTGTTCTTGAATTCTCGGGTAATCAAGAAGCTTCATATTCAGGTTTGATTCTTTTAAGATTTTCTTTTTAGTTATAAAGGTTTTAAGGGGTAGCGGCCGTTTCCCTCCTATTTCAATGTAATTACTACTTTTTAAATATAATTTGAGTTCATTTTCAAATTAATGTGTTGAAAAGTAGTGATTACATCGAGACATAAGGCAAGCGGGCAACAAGCTACACCACAACCCCCTTTTGAATTGCAGGAAACTTACAGTCTTGGTGACTTTTATGATATGGGTATGGATTATGATATAATTAAGTACGTTAAAATTAAAAAATAAAAGTTACAAAGCTACAGTCTTGGTGACTTTTATGATTTTTATGATATGGGTATGGATTATTTTCAGGAAAAGACGAGTCGCAGTCGAAAAATTCGAATTCCAGGAGAAAATTGAGAGGGGATCTTGACAAGAATGCACCATCTCCATTATCATCATCATCATCACCATTATCTTCAAGTACTAGCAGCTGCAATTCAGTGGATGATGGCGAAGAATTATGCAGAAATGATAAAGAATATGTTGGATTCGAGAAGAAGAGCTTTGTGAGTGGAGAATCTAAGGAAATGTGGGATGAAATTTGTAAAATGGCTGAAAGAGATGTGATTGAAAGGTGGAAAGGTGAAGACTTTGGAGAGATTGGGGTGTGTCTTGGGTTGCAGATTCTTGATCAGTTGATACTTGAACTATTTACCGTAACATGAAAACACCTTTGATTTGTAATACTGCTTTGTTTATATTGATTACATCTAAAGTTAGTAAACTTCTAACAAAACTCGTTGTTAACCGTTTTAGATTTCTATAACAAGAATCTAGATTTGTTGCACAAGACTCGTATCATGTTTTTATGTTTGTTGCATTGACTTCACTGGTTTTCGGATACAAGGAGAAAGGAAGAAAGATTTAAAGACATGACAAAAGATTTGATTGTCATGGCCTTAAAAAACTGATCTTTCAAAGAATTCATATGGTCCTATGGAAGTTGAGTTCTAGAAAAAAGTCAAACTGACATGGTGGAACCTAAATACAGAGGTTTATGTCATACCAAATAATGGAATGAAAGAATATTCTTGTAAAAGATATATCAAAGTGTTGTAATAAACATAATATGGCATGTTATCATAGATTGTTCTTGCCAAAGATATATCAAAATGGGATTTTTAATGTACAAAATATCTGAAACATGTTCACAAATGTTTAGCAACATGTCCTAAGTATATGAATTTATGAGAAAATGGGTAGTTTACATTTAGTTCCGTAAAAGTGTTATCAATTGATTATAAGACAACTATGAGTTTCTAAGTTTTGAATAATCGAGTACTTGTTTGGGATCTTCATTGAAAAATCAGACATGCATAGAAGTTTTGGATTTCCACAATAAGTTAAAGGAAACAACAGAAGAAAGATTCATGATTCCAATACGTTTGAATGTAAGTGAACTCCACCGCTAAACGCATTTAATTGGGTGCTCTTACTGGCAGTAATGAAAAACAACACTCATGTTATTCTCTTAGGTTTAAAACAAAATTTTGAAGTGTACAAACACTAATAAAAACTAACCGACTAAAAATCTAACGCCGTTGCCGGGGATCGAACCCGGGTCACCCGCGTGACAGGCGGGAATACTTACCACTATACTACAACGACTTCGATGTTGTTATCAAGACATTATCGACCTTTGATTGTTACGTGTTTAGACTTAAGAAGGCCTATTATCTAATACCTATGGGACATATATTTGTTTTACTTCAATTATTTAATGGATGAAATGAAAAGCAAATGAACATGATTAAAAGTTCTTTTAAGTTGCAAAGTTTGAAAATAAATTATTGTAAGTAATTGTTAAGACATAGTAGTTATTTTATTTGACCATTTCATCATAATCATTGAGTTTTAGATTTCTTGACACGTTTTATACTCGGAAGTTGGAAATAATTTTTCTTTTTAATTTCATTGCGTATTAGTTATTGTACACTAAATTAGCATATTTCTCTACGTGATGGCTAAATGAACAGTTGAGACCAAAGCTGTAAGTTTTCATGCTTAATGACTTAAGCTTAATTTTAACTATTCATGGAATGTTCAGAGATTAGCACAACTTACTCTTATTTTGATGAAACTTTTGGAAATTTAGATGTTGAAATGTTGATGGGGTTTTGAAGAAACACTAAGTGACCCCGGGTAGATTATGGGTAATCTGGGGGCTAAGTAATGTTTCCCTCGAAGGTTAGGTCCAGCAGAGTAAGTTGTACTTCAGGGAACCTGCAAAACAGACACCGTGAGCTCGTCACTGAGAAGGGGGGGGGGGGGATTCCTCCTTGTGACCACCCTCCGGCGTGAGAATCAGTCTATATTGCTCTTTAAATATAAAAGTATATGAATACTATTAGAGCAATTATCAAGTAAGTTATACGAGATAGTAGATGATGAAATGATAATACCATTTGCTGTCTTTTATAGCCGAAGGTGGGTTTCCAAGGGGTTTAGCCGGCCCAACACGCTACCAACTGTAACCTATGCACGTGCCCTACCTGTGAGTGGTGGATAGGTAGCGGCTGACACAGAGCAGGCGTGCCGTGCACTCTTGGTCTGGCAGGAGTTGGTGGGCAGGCGGCGGCTATTGGTCACAGTGCTGTGGCGTGCTGTCTGCCACGCTGCTGTCAGTGAGCTGTCGCATTCTTGGTCAGATCTTTTGTCTTTACCTCGTCAGGTATCACGCAAAAGATCCTCCATCATACGGACTGGCCCATTTTGGCGGGAGTTTTCCCCCTCCCGCCTTTGCTCATTCTTTCCGGTGACACTGAATATTTGTAAGTGTTAAGCCTTATGCGTGTAGCTATGCTGTGCGGGTAGCCTTCCCTGATGGCTTGTATCCGCAACTGCGGGAACAGGCGGGTTACTTTACCATTGGGAGGCTTTTCCCTGCGTATGCAGCTTGCATACTGCGCGTAGGCTTCTCTGAGCATGGTGGGTCCTGCGGGAGTAGATGGTCTTTGCGCAGACATCCCTGTTCAAGGTGAGTCATGCGGGACCAACTGAGCCCTGCTGGGACCTACCTCTTCAAGTCCCCCCAGTCCAATGTTCTTCTCACGAATGTCTAATAAAGTGAGGTGAACTTTTGGACTTAAGCAAAGGGTTTTGAAAAGGGGTTTTTGTAAGGTTTTCCATGGGGGTTCTTCCCGCGGAAGTCCTTGTCACTTGCAGAAATTCCCGAGTTTCCTGCTTGGTCTTTGGGTATGATGCGGGTAGGTCTGTAACCTCCTCGCAAGTCAGGAGCATTGGGTCTTAGTTGTGCGGATTCTCCCTGTGGTTCTGGTAGTTTTTGAACATAGTGATCAATTATGTTTAAACCACCAATTCCATCTTGGAGCCTCAAACAACGTAGTACTCGATGTTCCCGCTATGCGGGGATATTATTTCCGTTTTCACAAGCATTGCCCAGAAGATCCTTCCTGGTTTCAATTCTCAGCGGGTGCTAGGTATGTGAAGGGTTTTGCCTTTACACTGTACCTGCATCCGTCTTACGGTTACTTTACTTCCAAGGTATTCCTGGCGTCCATTCCCTGCGGGTGCTAGGTATGTGAAGGGTTTTGCCTTTACACTGTACCCGCACCCGTCTTATGGTTGGTTGCCAAATATTTTGGCTTCAATTCCCTGCGGGTGTTAGGTATGTGAAGGGTTTTGCCTTTACACTGTACCCACACCCGGCTTATGGTTACTTGTTTGCCAAGGTAAGGGGTATTTTCCCGCTTACTTTTTTGAACCTTAGTCTTCAAATTTTTAAATTTTGAAATTTGAAGAGTTGGTGGATGGATAACAACCCAATACCTCAAACGTCGTGCGACGGTTTCTTCTGACTGTCAGGACGTGCCAGAAGTTATGGCGACATGACATTATGTGGTCATTCCAGTTGCTTTTTCAGGCGCGTGGGCACGGGATTTCGGGCGCGTAGCCGCGAAATCTCTGGCACACGTCCTTTTGACAGCTGTTGCCAGCTTGCCTTTGCCACGCGTCATAGTTTCATTGCACCTTTGATTTCTCTCTCTTCCGTATTAAATTCATCGCATTAATTGCGATTACTATATAAAGGGGGAGAGGGTTATTTGCAATTCACACTTTCCACTTTCATCTCTTCTTCTCCAGTAATTTCCGGCGAATTTCTCTTTTTCGGTAAAGCATTACTCTGAAATTTCTTCTTTCTTCCACCATGTCTTCTCACGATGCTGATGATCAGAAGACTGCTGGCGAATGCCAGTGTTCTCTTCCTGTCGAGCTGTACCAGTATATCGTCAGGAAGTTCATGCTCGAGTCTCTCGAGCCTGAGTTTCCTGAGCCCCACCATACTGTGTACGATGCCCCTAGTGGCAAGATCGGGGTTTATGCTGCATTCTTTGTCTACGGAAACCTTAGGTTTCCGTTGACAAAGTTTGTGTACCGTGTCCTGGAGAGGCACGGTGTGCACCTGACAGAGGTGCACCCCATGGCCATTGCCAAGGTCCGGCACTTTGAGTGGGTGTGCCGGATACTGGGCCTTGAGCCCCTCGTTGACCGTCTGATGACCTTCTACACTTGGAGGTGTATCCAGGGGTGGTACACTCTTACAACCCGTATCAAGGGTTTAAAGATTTGTACCACCGAGCGGAGTCTTCGCTCGTGGAGAAGAGAGTTATTCTTCATATCCGCTCGCGCCATCCCCATCGCCATGAAGTTCAAGAATGGCCAGGCGCTTCCGAACCTTCCCGCCCTCAACTACGAGGAGGCGGAATGGTTCTCGAAGATATCCCGAGTCCAGTCCCCGGTTTTCCGTTTTCCGGAGTCGGCGATGGTGATGCTGGGGATGAGCCGGGTGTGGAAGGCGGCGAATGCGGATAAGGTTCCGATCGTCCTTGAATATGGTTCGAACTCTGTCCCTTATGGTACGTCTTGTTTCATTTTGCTGACTTCGATTTTTTCTAACTTTCTTGTTGATTTCAGAGGGGAACGATCTTCAGTCGCTCCTGAACCCGCGGGAGGAAGATGGTCCCGCGCGGATGGGTACTCGTGCTCTGGACGAGAACGAGTTGCCCATCTTAGAGCAGACCGCGGGTCGGTTCGTGGAGGTTTACCCGCCAGGCCAAGAGATCCTGAGCCACCGACGGCCAGGTAAGCCTATCTTCTACCCTGAACCTCTCAATGCTGTGCCTGCTGCTGGAGTTGACATTTCTTCTTCTGAGGAATCCGCAGAAGGTCCTCCACTGGTGCGGAAGAAAAAGGCTGCCGTCGGGAAAGGCAAGGAGAAGGTGGCCTCTACGGCCGACCCGGTAGTCCTATCTGACTCGGAGTCAGATAGTGCAGAGGTGGCGGGGAAGCCCGGTGGTGAGGAGACCACCGCTCCGGAGGCTGTAGCTGTTACCTCCGGGGAGGCAGCGACGACGACGGTTACCGGTGTCAAGAGGCCGGCTCCATCGGGTTCGCCCCCGCTCGTCCGTACGTTCAAGCTCAAGAAACCCCGTAAGTACCCCCATAATTCTTGTCTAGATTTGTTGTTTCAAATAAATTTTTCTAACACTTTTGCTTGTGCAGGTGTGGATGTTGACGCATTCCAGGGTGGAGTTGGAGCAAGTATTCCCCCGCCAATGAGGGAAGGCTCGGTCAGCCTTCCCGAGGCGTCGACCCAGGCGTCTGCGCCTGCTTCCGTTGGTTTCAGCCTTCCTGAGGCTGTTCCAGCTGAGAAGGTGTCTCCGCCGGCCGTGAGTGCAATTTTTACAGCATCTTTCACGGAGCCGGCGGTTACTGTTGCTGAGGAGGCGATGCCAACAATGGCTACCACAGCGGCTGCCACTATACCTGCGCCACCGGCACCGACGGCCGGACCATCAGGTACGCGCCGGGCTTCCCGCCGATCTATGCCACCTTCCCGTCTGCCTGACCTGTTGGATGGATTTCCTTTAGGTTCAGGTGATGGGTTTGGCGGCTATCGGCCTGTTATTGACCCTACAGGTACGTAGGGTTCTTTTTCCTTTGTATATTTTTGTCATCTTTTCCTAACTGCCTTTGTTTCTTTTGCAGTGTCGGATTCCAATGAAGTGTATGTTCCAAGATGGAACATACGCCGAGGAACAACCCTTCGCACCCCTGTGGAGTGCGTGGATTGGGCTCGCCACGCTGCTCCTCATGGTGCGTTGGGGGAAGCCATGGCTAGCTACCAGGAGGGTAGGCTAACCAATGAGCTTCGGGTTCTCCAGGCCCGGACGCAGCCCCGCGTCGAGCTGCTTTGTCGTGAAAACGACAAGTTAAAAGCAGCGCGCGCCAAAGATGTATCTGAAGCGCGGGCTCTTCGGGAGGAGAACCGGCAGTTGGCCGCTGCCGCAGCCGAGAAGGAGAAGGCATTCAAGGCCCTCGAGGTTGAAGTCCAGGCGCGACTCGAGGCCCGCTCCAAGGCTGCCCAAGCTGTGAATGAACAGCTTCGGCTGGCCAAGGAGACTGCGCGAAACTCAACTGAGAGGGCTGCCAAGGCTGAAGCTGTTGCTGAGCCACTTCGCGAAGAGAATGAGCAGCTTAAATGCAAATTAAAGGCTCTTCAGCATGCTCATGACGCCTTGGCAATGGAAGATGCCAAGAAGCTGCAAGAGATTCTTGACCAGAGGGGGGTGCTTGACCAAACCGAGCGGAAGCTTAAGGGCGTCGAAGAGGCTGCCGCAAAGGAAGTATTACTTGCCAATCTGAACCAAAGCGAAGCCGAACGCGCCCGTGACGAAGTGCAAGCTACCCTCCAATGGCTACTTCGAGAAGCGTTGCCTCAGGTATCCTCTTTTTTTTTCTTCTCTTTCTACTTGTAATTAGAAAATGTTCTAACTTGTAATTTTCTTTTGTAGGTTGTGCGTCGGGTCCTTTCAGAGACCTCTTACGACGATGCAATGAGCGCAGCCCTCAACGCTTCTCATGAGGATGGGGAGAAGACTGGCTTCCTGCTTGGTCTAGGGTTTGCTGAGAGAGGCTTTCCGCCCTCCAACTTCCCTTTATTCAATGTTAACACTGCAGCTGCTTATGACCAAGCAGTGAACCAGTACGCTGCCTTCCCGCATCCGGTGGTGGAGAAGGTGAATGAAGCTGCTGCTGCTGATGATGGGCTAAACATCCTTAAGACTTTCCTTGGACAGCCGCGCTCTGACGGTGCTGGTCCAAGCGGAGGTGGTCCTGAAGCCTGATCCTGAAGATCCCTTCCCACTGCTAGGATAGACTTAGCTTTGTATAGATTTCTTTTAGGCGGGTAGTTACCCGGCCACTGTTGTAATATATCATTGAAATATACGATTGCTATTCCTTTCATTGGATTCTTTGCTTTATAAACTTATGACTTGCATACTTAGTTTAAATTAGCAATTTTCCAAGTGTTTAGAATAAGTTAACCTGTGAACGTGGTTGATGATGGGTTAGAGTTTTGCTTCCTCCTTCGTGATTGTGCGGGTATAACCGTCACTTGCACTTGGTAGGATGGCTGAACTCTTGCCTTCATCTGACCGCGTGTAGGTTTTTCTTATCCTTTTTTAAGTGTTCATAAGTTAACCTTTTAACGTGGTAGATGGTAAGTTAAGTTTGGCTTCCTTGTTTGTGATTGTGCGGGTAAGACCGTCACTTGCACTTACAAGGATGGCTAAACTTTACCTACATCTGACCTGCGTGTAGGTTTTCCTTAGAACTTTTTTAACATTTTGGCGTTGTGTTTATGCGGGTATTGCCGCCTTCCACACGCAACTACTTCTTCCCGTAAGGGAAGTTCATAGGTTACAAGCTATCAATACATCATGAAAGGAGAATCATTTCCATTAGAAGTGGCTCTAGGCCTTTTCTTTACAAGTTGGAATTGATCTACATATAACATTTGCGTAATTGAGCTCCATTCCATGTTCTAGGGATGGGAGTGCCATCGAGCCTTTCGAGCCGGTATGCGCCCTTTCCCAGAACTTCTTTGATAACGTATGGCCCTTCCCAAATCGGGGCCAACTTTCCTGGGCGTTGTTGGTTCGAAGCCTCGTTGTTACGCAGTATGTAGTCTCCTTCATTGAAATTGCAGAGTTTTACCCGCGTGTTGTAGTATTTTTGCATTTGTCGTTTGTAGTTTTCTTCACGCACGGCGGCTAAGTCTCTGCGCTCTTCGGTTAGCATAAGGTCTAACCGTCTTTCCGCATCATTGTCTTCTGGTTGGATTAAGACCCTTGGTGAGGGTAAACCGATTTCGACTGGGATCATGGCTTCAGTGCCATAAGTGAGACTGAACGGGGTTTCTCCCGTACTGGTCTTCTTCAGCGTTCTGTTTGCCCAAAGGACGTGTGGAAGCTCGTCCACCCAACCGGATCTATGTTCCAAGAGTCTTCTCTTTATGCCTTCGACGATGCTCTTATTTGCTCTTTCCACCTCACCGTTACCTTGCGGGTGTGCCACTGAGGTAAAGGTGTGGGTGATTTGAAGTTCTTTCAGCCACTGCTGTAGCTTCTTGTCAGCAAAGTTGGTTCCATTATCGCTTACCAAATTCTGTGGAAGTCCAAAACGACAAATAATAAATTCCCAAATGAATTTTTTGATATGCTTTGCGGTTGTTTGGGCTAAAGGTTTCGCTTCTATCCATTTGGTGAAGTAGTCAATGGCTACCACTAGGAACTGAACATTCCCAGCTGCTGTAGGAAATGGGCCTGTCACGTCAATGGCCCACTTCTGAAATGGCCACGAGGAAGTGACAGGAACAAGTTCATTTTTCGGGCGATGCGTGTTGGGTGCGTAAAGCTGGCAAGATCTGCATTTTCTGATGTATGCCAACGCGTCCATATGCATCCCCGGCCAGAAGTATCCCGCGTTGTTTAGCTTGGCTACCACAGCGCGGGGGCCTGCGTGTACTCCACAGATGCCTTCGTGAACCTCCCTTAGGAGGTAGTCAGCATCTTGGTTGTCCACGCATCTTAACAATGGGCCAAGAAAGTTACGTCTGTAAAGGGTGTCATTGACCAGCTGATAATTCAGTGCTTTACAGCGTAGTTTTCTTGCCTGTGACTTTGACTCTGGTAACGTTCCTGCTTCAAGGTATTTTATTATTGGGGTCATCCATGTTTCTGTACCGGTTTGGATGACACAAATTTCCTTGTGCGGGACTGATGGTGTTTCGAGGAGTTCAAAGCGGATGTCCTTTCCCAAGTGGGTGAAGGCCAGTGATGCAAGCTTGCTTAACGCATCCGCAGATTTGTTTTCGCTGCGCTTGACGTGTATCACTTTACAATCATTAAAATCGCGCATGATGGCTTTGGCCTGGGCAAGGTACAGGGCCATTGTGTCGTTCACAGCCGTGTACGTCCCGTTTATTTGGTTTGCCACTAGCATGGAATCTACATGGGCTTCCAAATTTTTTACACCCATTTTACGCGCAATCCTCAATCCGGCCAGGAATGCTTCATATTCAGCTTCGTTATTCGTACTTGGAAAATCCAGCCGAATAGCATAAGTATATTCCTGGCCTGCTGGATTTGTTAATTTTAACCCTGCGCCTGAACCCTCGTTACTAGCTGCTCCATCAGTGTAGAGTCGCCAGACCTCATTGATTTCGTGTGCTGGGGAGGGTTGAACCTCCTCCTGGCACTCTTTCTCCCGTGAAGCGGGGACTTCTGCAATAAAATCAGCCAGGACCTGGCCTTTAATGGCTGGTCTCGGCTTGTATTGAATCGCATATTCTCCCAATTCAATTGCCCATTTGGCTAGACGTCCCGATAACTCGGGTTTGCCTAGAACATTTGAGAGTTTGAAGTTGGTGAGAATAGTGATTGGGTGACCCTGGAAATATCGTCTCAACCTGCGTGAAGCGTGTATAAGTGCCAAGACTAGTTTTTCCAGGGTAGAGTACCGGGTTTCCGCGTCTGCCAGCACGCGGCTAACATAATAGATTGGCATCTGGATGCCTTTTCGTTCTACAAGCAGGACTGCCCCGGTTGCTCTATCTGTTGCGGAGAGGTATAGGATTAACTCCTCCCCCGCTTGTGGTGCTGTGAGTGTTGGGAGTTCGATCAGGCGTGATCGAATCTCCTGAAAAGCTGCTTCCGCTTCTGGTGTCCAGCGGAAGTGCGTTTTCTTTAAACAATTTCTTAGCGTTGACACAAAAGGGAACGACCTATCCGCATGGTTTGCCAAAAAGCGGTTAAGCGCGACTAGTCGTCCATTCAGTGTTTGAGCCTGTTTTATGGTGGTAGGTGATTCCATTTTGACAATGGCTTCGACCTTTTCAGGGTTCGCTCTGAAGCCATCTTTAGTAATAATGACTCCCAAGAACTTCCCTTCTTCCACCCCAAATGAACACTTGCTCGGGTTGAGCTTCATGTTTATCTTTCTGAGCGTGTTGAAAGTTTCGTCAATGTCTTTCAACATCGCCTCTGGCTCGGGGCTTTTGATGACCAAATCATCCATATAGACTTCCAAGTTTCTCCCAATTTGGGCGTGAAACTCTTTGTCCATTAGTCGTTGGTACGTGGACCCCCGCGTTCTTAAGTCCGAATGGCATCATTTTATAACAAAATGTGCCATCGGGCGTCCGAAAGGCGGTTTTGTCCTGGTCATCTACAGCCATGTGGATTTGATGGTACCCCTTATACGCATCCAAGAAGCATTTAAGGCGAAATGGTGCCACCGAATCCACCTTGAGATCAATTTCTGGCAACGGATAACAATCTTTGGGGCATGCTTTATTCAAATCTTTGAAATCTATGCACATGCGCCATTGTTTGTTATTCTTCGGTACCATTACGGGATTTGCAACCCATGTTTGATATTTGCTAACGCGCACGATGCCCGCGTCAAGGAGTTCCTTGACTTGGGTTCTGCACGCGTTGGTTTGCTCGGGCCCCATTACTCTGCGCTTTTGTACGATCGGCGTAACGGCCGGATCGCATTTGAGCTTATGCTCTGCCTTACTCCGGGGTACACCAGTCATGTCGGCTGGTGTCCACGCAAAGATGTCTGCGTTTCGCTGCAGTAAGCGCTTGAGTAAGGTGCGTGTTGGATCAACAATTGTCGGGCCAATGGTAACGGCCTGATCGGGATATTTCCCATTGAATGCCCACTTTTCAGGTTCAGTGATGGTTTGTTTGGCCATCTTCGGTTTGGGTTTAGAGGAGACGGATGCGATGCATACCTGGGGAATGCCCGTGATCATCGCTACGCCTTCAGTTGTTGGCCATCCCATCATGCCGTGGACTGAGGATACCACGGCGTTGAATCTTGCCATCCCGTCTCTCCCGAATAGGATGTCATACGTATGATGTGGTTTTTTCATTACAACAAAATCCACATCCTCCGTGCGTGAATAATTCCCATCGGTGAGAGTGACGGGGAAAGATAGGGTGCCCAAGGGAGTGTTCATGCTGCCGTCAAACCCTTCCATTGAAGCGTAGACCGTCTCCAGGCGTTCCTTGTCTTCATCGTCTAGCTTGTCGAAGAACTGCCTGTACATCACTGTCGACGATGCGCCATTGTCAACGAGGGTGCGAGAGGTGATGTAGTGCCCCAGCTGGCTTTTAATGACAATGGGGCCTTCTTTGTTTGGGCCTCCCGGCACTCGCGGGAAGCGCACTTCTGCTTCCTTCCATGCGCATGGTTCGGTCATCGGTCTCTTTCTTCCTCTGACCTTACCATGGACCATGTTGATGCTGATGTCGACGGGCTTTCGTCCGTTACCCCTGTACCTGTTGTCGTTCCTTCCTCCCTTCTTGATAGATGCCACGAGGTGTGCGAGCCTCCCATCCTTGACGAATGTCTCGACGATGTCCCTCAAGGATGTGCACTCCTCAGTGCTATGGCCCTTTGTCCCATGGAAGTCACAAGACTTGCTTTGATCCGCATTGGGTTTCTGTCGGATCGCTGGGGCTTTTGGCCATGGCAGTTTTTCCGTGGCAAATATCTCCGTGACGCTCTTGGTGAGTGGCGTCCAACGGTTTTTTCCGGTTCGAAGGGTGCGTGTTGTCCCTTCCGCCAACCAGAGGGCGAGAGCTTGAGGGGGTGTCAAAGTTTATCCTTGACTGCCAAATACCTTGCCGCCTCTTTTTGTTTAGCCGGGCGGTTCTCACATTGTTCTCCCTTGTCCTCTGTGTGTAGAGGTTTGTATTCTGGGGGAGATCTCTTCCCAGCTGTTTCTCCGTTTCGGCAAAGCGTTTGGCTGCTGTCATTATGGCATCCCATGTGGATGGCATG
>NW_027503896.1:0-26578 GCF_021521415.1 Bidens hawaiensis
GATCTTGTTTCGGAATAAGACCGAGGTTAGATTCTACAAACCCATAACCATGGAACTAATTAAAATGATTTTAGGAAACTCAAATCTTACATAAAACATGTTTATACAACTATTTAAACAAACTAGTAACAAGAGTTCGGCTTCCGGTTTGGAGCTATTTATGGAATAACCGAGGCTAGTCTCTACAAACCCATAACCATGGAACTCAAAATGTAAAATAGAACTAAAATGAGCAGAAGTTAAACAAATATAACAAGTTTGATAGTTAGATGCGGAAAATATATATATAATCAAGGACTACTACGAGTCCTCCATGTAGCTTTGTCTTATGGGCTGGACACTTAACCGGCCGAGACCGGAGAAATGCCACCGAAGGTACAAAGGGTGCTATTATATATATGTTGTATAACAATCTTCAAGTATAAATAAGTGTTAACAAGTTGATTATATTGTAAGACTATGGTCAGTTTGACTTTGGAAAGTCAAACTACCAAAAAAAATATGAAGAACAACTTGAATGCTTGAGAATGGAAGAGAAAGAGATAAATGAGTAAGAGATTAATGAAGGGGATAGGGGGTGTATATATAGGGTAGGTTGAAAGGGTCAAGCATGGGGTGTGATATCAAGGTTTGCATGCAAGAGGAGTCAAGACAAGTCACAAAACACAACAACAACAACAACAAAAAAAAAAAAAAACAGAAATGGGGCTGCTGCTGATCTGCTGCTGGTCAGCAACGTCGGTTCGCGTCCGGACGTTCATTTTTTATGTATCTTGAGCGTTTTAAGTCCGTTTTCGAATCCGTAAAAGAGGTTTTTCAAATTAGAAAAGCGGGAATGTTTTAGTAACATAAAATCCAATATTTTATATATTTGAAATGTTCGGGATATAAATCGAGTCGGTTTACAACATAAAACAAATACAAATAAATACCATTTGACCCGAAATCGAGGGATGTCACATATATGTTGTATAACATGATTGTGATGGAGTTTTTGTGTTTTAAAACGTACAACAACATATTAGAGCTTAAAATTGCACAATAAAAACTTAACAATACATTTGCCTCTTCAAATAAAAGAGGATTATGGTGCTGATGTGGTAGTCCCAAAATAATTTGGTCAATTTTCTCGCTTATATTTCTGATCTCCGTTGAGAGCAATTATAGGAATTTTATATCTCGGTAATGTGAAATAAATCTGTTACGGAAAACAAAAACCAAGCATTATTTAGAACATTCTAAAGTTATACTAATATTTTGTTAACTATTTTAATATGTAATAGAGAATGGTTTGGCCAAGTTTATTCCTAGACGTTTTGGTTGTGAATAGGAGTCCCTTTCGGTATATTTTATGGTTTCATGCTAGATTTAGGGGTTATACTCAAAATGGCTTGAACAAATGCTCATACTCTTTTAAATAAGGGGGAATCTATAAGGTAGTAGGGGTAACGCTACCCCTCAATTTTTTGTCGGCGGTGCAAAAAACAAATACTTTTATGTTGGTTTTGTATTGACTACACTTGAAAAAATATAATTTTACCCCCTGTTTGTTTAAAGTCGAACTAAATTAAAAGTTCAAACCAATTAAAGTCCAAAAAACCCATTAACTCTATTTGTTTTATGTTCATTATAGTTTAATTTTGTTTCAACAGGTCAGGGTCAAGGTTCTGATGGTGCAAGCAACATGCGTGTAGAGTTTAATGGATTAAAAGCTTTAATTTTAAGAGATAATCCATCAGCACATTACGTCATTACATACATTGTTTTTGCTTATCAACTTCAGTTTGTTATTGTGGCAATGAATTTCTTGGCATGGTTGTTAATAAGGTTGGTGCTTCTTGAAAAAGAAAATATATGATGTTGGAAGTGAGAGAGAGAGAGATGTTGGGAAAAATGACCATCTAGCCACGAACGGTAACAAAAATTGCGGAATTAATATTCGTTATGAGGATGCAAACAAATAGGGTATAATTTAAAGTAAAAGGGACACAAAAATTTTTAGCGTGGAAAACCTCTCAAGACGAGAGTAAAAACCACGGGACTACTAGAGCCGCTTCAAATTCACTATCACCAATAATAACAATACAAAATCTTCTCTAGGTAAAACTAGAAGCATACACAAATCATCATATACTTAATTGGTACAAACAATCTTCAAGTATATGGAACCAAATACAAAAGAAACGAGTAAGAGGTACCACCACGAGAAACAACTGATCTCTAGAACTTCTCTAATCTTTAAAACCAAAAAAAAACTTGGAGCACTAAAATCTTCTCTTCGTAATAGATGGCAGGCAGTAGAAGAGGTATTCTCCAAAAAAAATTGTTCGATGTATATTTCTTTGTGTTTTACGGCTGAATATATACACAACAAACAAAAACCTACAAATTTTCCTTTTGCTTGTCGACCACTCATAGAAGCCCACCAAGACTTCATCATTTGGTCATGGGCTCCAAACCAAAACCAAAACACAAATATGAATTTGTTTGTTTACATCGGATGAAAAAAAAACATATATATATTTTCGTTTTTCTTATTATTAAATAATAATAAATAAATAAACCCATGTATAATAAAATATTTGTTGGGCTTTCTCATAGGCAAAAAATACCCCAACAAATCTCCCCATTTTTGTCTATGAGAAAGAACTCACCACCCCGGCGAGCGAGCAACATATCTTCAACTCTCTCTTACGACGGCTTTGGTCAACATATCGGAACAATTATCATTGGTGCGAACTTTATCAAATTCAAACAATTTGTCTTCAATATCATCTCTAATCCAATGATATCTAACGTCAATATGTTTTGTTCTTCTATGATACATAGAATTTTTAGCAAGGTGAATAGCACTTTGATTATCACAAAGAACCAGCGCTTTTGCATAAAGCCAAGCTCTTGCATAAATCTTATCAACCACAATAATTCTTTGCATGCTTCTGTTGCTGCCATATACTCTGCCTCGGTAGCAGACAAAGCAACACACTTTTGCAGTCTTGACTGCCATGACACGCCCCCTGCAATAACATCAAATATCCAAAAATGGATTTCATGTTGTCCTTATTTCCTGCCATATCCGAATCCGTGTAACCAACAAGCATCGGCTCCCCATTTCCAAATGTTATACTCAATTTGGAAGTACATGTAGATATCTAAGGATCCACTTAACTGCTTCCCAATGCTTCTTACCCGGGTTTGACAAGAACCGACAAACACACCTACTGCATGGGCAATATCAGGCCGTGTACATACCATTGCATACATCAAGCTTCCAACCGCTGATGCATATGGAACACCATCCATCTCTTCAATCTCTTCTCAGAACTAGGGCAATATTTTTCAGTTAACTTAAAGTTGGGAGTAAGAGGTGTACTAACCACATTAACTTTAGACATCTTGAATCTGGTAAGCACCTTTTCAATGTATTGCTCTGTTGGTACATGTTTGTCAGTAGTTCATAGTCTTGTAATTGTAATCGAGTCTGTATTGTAATTGTGTATTTGATTATGTTTTTTGTTTGTGTAACTAGCGAAGTTGTCAACAAGTTCGCTCAGGCGAACTTGTTGAACAAGCGAAGTTGTCAACAAGTTCGCTCAGGCGAACTTGTTGAATATGCGAAGTTACAGACAACTTCGCCTGTGGCGAAGTTGTCGTGTATATATTGATTGTTACAGCCGAATCGTCGAGGTGAAGCAGTTTAGGGTTTCAGTCAAGTGTTCGAGTTTAAGCAGACGTGTTTGCTAGTTCCAGTGTCTGTAATAGTGACTACGAGTCACGTGTTTGGTTAATAATATTACGTGTTTGATTCATTGCTTGTGTTATTCTATATCTACACTCGTAACCTACCTACGCAGGGATTCCGCACCTGCGTTGTTAGAGAACATCCCGTGTACGATCCGTTCCAGGAACCTACACTTGGTATCAGAGCCAATCGGCTCGATTGTGAGGTTCGGGATTTCCACGCGGGTGTAGTTTCGTCTCGTTTGACCTATTCGCGAGACGTATTTTTGTTGGGATTGTGTTCTACTAGTGCTTGACAGTCATTTTCAAGCCTTAGCATTGATCGGGAGCTTCTGGTTTGAAGAAAACAGATCTGGAAAAACTTCCAGGTTCATCGGGCGAACTTGCTGATCTTCAGGCGAAGTTGTTGAATTCAGGCGAAGTTGCCGTCACTGGAATTAGGGTTTTTGGCGAAGATATAAGGTTTGGCGAAGTTAACCACAACTTCGCTCAACTCATAAGTTCGCCTTAGCGAAGTTATCCGCAACTTCGCTTCACACTTAAGTTCGCAGATTTCATAAGTTCGCCTTAGCGAAGTTATCCACAACTTCGCTTACTACCCAAGTTCGCTCAACTCATAAGTTCGCCAGAGCTAAGCGAAGTTAACTTTAACTTCGCCAATTCAAGCGAATTAAAGACCTCAGCGAAGTTCTCTGTTCAGCGAAGTTGACCTTCAAGCGAAGTTATCCTTAACTTCGCTTACTGAGCTGTTTTAATATTTTCTTGTTTTTTTCAGGTTTTTCAGGTTTTACAAGGATGTCGTCTATCAACATCTCCGATTTGGTCAAGATGGAAGTTGAGGCAGGGTCAGCCACTAAGGCCCCGAGGTTGATGAAGGGAACAGACTTCGTGGCATGGAAGGATAGATTCATCCAGTACATTAAATATCAGGATGCCAAAATGTGGGTGTGCATTCAAGATGGATACGTTCCTCCAACCATGCAATACGAAGGACGTGACGTGGTGAAGAAGTACAGTAAATGGAGGACGAAGAAAGAAAATGTATGAGGCCGAGAGCAAGGCCCATGCAGCGATAACAATGGCACTTCCTCAAGAAGTTCTCCATACGTTTCGAAAGTACACTTCTGCAAGAGAGCTTTGGGATGCTCTGGAAAACAGATTCGAGGGGAACGTAGGTATCCGTGCCTCAAAGATTAAACTCTTGAAGACCCAGTTCTCCGTCTTCAAATATTTGAAGAATGAATCTTTGGATGATATTATCACCAGATACTATCATCTAATGACAGAGCTTAGCAATTATTCGATTGCCTACCGAGAAGAAGAGATCGTCGAAAAGCTTCTCGATGCTCTCCCACCGAAGTGGGAAAATGTACACCGTCCTTATGAGGGAAGACAGAGACTTTCCTAACGTTGATTTGGAAACTGCAGTAAACAAGCTCAGAACTTATGAGCTCAATATGGTTCGAAAAGAAACACCAACAGACCAGATACAAGACCCTGGTATGTATGGTGCAAAGATTAACTCAGGCTCAAGTTCGAGACCTGAATCTGCAGCTTTTTACTCAAAAGGGAGTCAGGTCCCGACTTTCCTCATGATGGAAACGTTTCTGTAAACACGAATGGTGATGTATGTTTCGTTGCTGGAGGATCTAGTACTTCAAAGCCTCAAGCATCCACAAGTAGTTTTTCTGTAAATGCATCAAGCAATAATTATACCAAGATGCCTATGAGTGTAAAATCTGCTGAAGAGCAGTTTGCAGTCTATGCTTCATTTATTGCTTCCTACGAAAACTACATCCAGGGGAAGATTGTGGACCCTGCTGTTCTGGATGAGGATTAGACCAGATCGATGCTGATGATCTGGAGGAGATGGACTTGCAATGGCAAATGGCCATGATAGTGAGGCGAGTCAAGCGTTTCATGAATAAAACGGGGAGAAAGTTCGTTGGTGGTCGGCCCGGGTTCGACAAGTCCAAGGTAAGGTGCTACAATTGTCAACAGTACGGGCACTTTGCCAAGGAATGCAGAAATGAGAGGGTTGAACGTGGACAAGGTCGACCTACACAACACTCAGGAGTTAACAGAGAGATAAATGCCATGTTGACCAGAGAGGCAGGAGAGTACAACTGGAATCAACGCCCAAGTGGTTCTGGTGAACAGGCTAACATGGCTGAGACTGAAGCTGAAGAATGTGAGAAGGTTGAAGAAACAGAGAAAGCGAATGAAGAAGAAAACCGCTTTCATGGCAAATGACAAGGATAATCGCTCCGAGGTAAGTCTTAAGACTGTTTGTACTAGTTGTGAGAATTTGTCTGAGCAACTCACAACGATAACTGATCAGTATGTCAAATTGGATGCTGAATTTAAAACGATTAAAGAAGATCACCATTTTACTAAAGCCAGAGAAAACAGTTATAAAATTAAAATTAAGGCTTGTGAAAAAGACATTCAAAGTTTAAAAACCAAACTTGCTGAGAAAGTAGAAATTATTGATCTTAGTTATGAAGTTTTGGAAGAAAAAACTAAAGTATTGCTGATCGGGATAAACAGATTGCTGACCACCAGGTAAAGGTGGTGGAACTGAACCGCAAACTTGAGCAGTTCAGGAATTCCCTCGGCCATCCTTGATCACCTCGTGAGTGATCCAGGTACCTCTGCAAAGAGGGAGGAATCGGATATCACGAAGTTCCACCACCCTTTAACCACAATTATACTTATAATCCAAGTGTTCAGAAATCTGTCGATTTCGAAGTTCCTCAGACAACTCCAATCAAGATTACAAAACCAAGTGTTAGCTGTGGAGAAACAAGCTCGAATGTTTCTAGTGTGAATATTTCTGTATCAAGTCCAGTCTCATCAGATTCGGATATGTTGTCCGAATCTGGTCAGACAAAAGAGAAGGTGGGTTTACCCACCGATGGAGATAAAATGAAGTAGCTAAAAAGAATACTCCACTCAAATCCGTACGTCCCACCTTATGTGAGACGAACGGCTGGTAACACTACCTCTACATCCAAACCAACATTTGACAAGAAATTGGAGAGTCGGTGTTGCTTTAGATGTAACAAATTAGGGCATTTAGTTGCTGATTGCCCTCTGGAGCCAAGATTAAGAGGTGTGAAGCCAAATAAAAACTGAGTATAAGCGTCATTTTGTTACTGCTAAAAATGAAAACTTTAAAAAATGCCAAAATGTAACGAATTCAAGTTTTCATAAAAACCAACCTCAGTTTTACAACCAAACCTCAAGATATAACACCTTCAATTCTCAAAGGTTTGGAAGGCATTACACACAATCTGCAGGGAGATTCCCCAACAGGACTTACAGAAATCATCCTGATGCTAACTTAAGAAAGCCAGGGTACGGGACGTATCGATCCAAGACCAATTGGTCTTGGGTCCCAAGATTCTAACTCTCTGTTTTATGGTGCAGGAACAGTTGAACAGGGCTGCAAACAATCTTTGGATTGTAGATAGCGGCTGTTCCAGGCACATGACAGGCAACAAACACTTGTTGCAAGACTTAAAACCTGTTCAGGGAGCTAGAGTTAGTTTTGCTGGTGAAAGCGGTGGAAGGATTACCGGAAGAGGAACTGTGTCGAATGGGAGAATGACACTTGAAAATGTAAACTTTGTGGAGGAATTAAAGCACAATCTGTTGAGTGTGTCGCAGATCTGTGATAAAGAATACACTGTCCATTTCACTAAGAATGAAGCGATTGTAGTGAAGCCTGGTTTTCATATACCAGAAGAATGGATAGTAATGAAAGCTCCACGTGAAACGAATACATACGTGATGGATATGAGGTCTACTGAAATGGCCACCAGAGAATCCTGTTTAATGACAAAGGCAAGCGAATCAGAATCAGAGTTATGGCACAGGAGAATGGGACATATTCATCTTCGTAAGATGAACTTCATTGTCAAAAATGGGCTTGTGATGGGCGTTCCCTTAAAGAGTTTTAACTTTGAAGATAAGTGCATAGCGTGCAAGAAGGGAAAACAACACAAGAAAAGCCATCTCACCAAGACGATCAACTCAATTGCTGGTACTCTAGAACTACTTCATATGGATCTCTTCGGTCCGGTGAATGTACAAAGTCTAGGCGGTACTTCTTACTGCTTGGTGATAACTGATGATTACTCGCGATACTCGTGGGTATATTTTCTGAAAACGAAAGACGAGACGACTCAGATGGTAAAGAATCTCATTACAAAAGTCGAGAATGTCATGAGTAAATCAGTTAAATTCATCAGAAGCGACAATGGGACAGAGTTCAAGAACTTTGAGATGGAAATCTTTTGTCTACAGAAGGGTATTGAGCATCAATACAGCGCTCCGTATACGCCACAACAGAACGGAGTAGCTGAAAGGAAGAACCGAACGTTGATTGAAGGAGCAGAACTATGCTGGCAGACTCAAAGCTTCCTGTGATGTTCTGGGCTGAAGCAGTGGCTACAGCCTGCTATGTTCTGAATCGGGTGTTAACAGTTAAGAGACTTGGAAAAACTTGTTACGAGCTTATGCACGGTAGGAAGCCCAACTTGTGCGGTCTTGAACCATTTGGTTCTCCTTGTTCGATTTTGAAGACTAACCTCGAAATTTGGTGAAGTAGCCGATGAGGGAATCCTAGTCGGTTATGTTGTTGGGGACTCCCAACAGACGGGTCTTCAATACGACAACTTGCAAGGTGGAGGTGGTTTGTAACACCGACATTACTAGTTACCAACCGCCAAAACCAAGCAATGGACCTGCTGAGCTGTTTGACTATGTTAAACTTTTTAAGTCGTTTAACGTACCTAATTTGGAAATTTCTGAAGAAGACGAAAGAGCTGTGACGAAGATGATACTTGATGAGGAAGAGAATATATTGCAACATCAGATTTTTGAGAAATCTCAACCTTCCACATCAAACACAATCGATACCCCTGCGGCCTCAACTGAAGATGAATTTATTAATCCTTTTCACTCTCAGCCAGAAACAACCATAGATGAGATCTCTTCAAACTTGGAAGACAATTTACATGTCGGTGCTGTTCCGACCACGAGAATTCACAAAGATCACCCATTGGAGAATATTATAGGTGATGTGTCCTCTGGTGTACAAACCAGAAGTAGCTTGAATGAGCACACCTGTGTTTATACAAGCATTAAAGATACAGGTATTATGAATGAATGTTTGTACTCTTGCTTCATAAGCCAAATTGAACCGAAGAATTATCAAATGGCTTTGAAGGACAGCTCGTGGGTCGAAGCTATGCAAGAAGAGTTGGCTCAGTTCGAGAAAATGGAAGTTTGGTCTTTGGTTGAAAAACCAAAGAATGTGCATGCTATAGGCACGAAATGGGTGTTCAAGTGCAAGAGAGATGATAAGGGAATTATTGTGAGAAATAAGGCGAGGCTGGTTGTTAAAGGTTTTAATCAGCAAGAGGGTATTGACTACAATGAGGTTTTCGCTCCTGTTGCCCGGTTAGAAGCGATTCGATTGTTTTTGGCGTTTGCTGCTTTCAAAAAGATGAAGGTGTTTCAGTTGGATGTAAAGAGTGCGTTTCTTAACGGGAAAGTTGACGAGGTTGTGTATGTTGAGCAACCACCGGGTTTTCCTGACCCAGACTTTCCTGATCATGTATACAGGTTGAGCAAGGCGTTATATGGTTTACATCAGGCACCTCGTGCCTGGTATTCAACGTTATCGGACTACTTGCTGGAAAATGGTTTTGAAAGGGGTTTGATCGACAGTACGCTGTTTGTGAAGAGAGAAGGATGTGACTTCTTACTGGTTCAAGTCTACGTGGATGACATCATTTTTGCTGCATCAAGAGTATCCATGTGTCAAGATTTTGAGGCTGTCATGAAGAAACGATTCGAGATGAGTGCTATGGGTGAACTAACTTTCTTTCTAGGATTGCAGGTTGATCAGAAGAAAGATGGGATGTTCATTCATCAAACAAAGTATGTTCATGATGTGCTGAAAAGATTCAAGATGGAGGACAGTTCTCCATATGACACTCCAATCTGCGTCAATCACAAATTGGGAGCTGAATCAGATGGTGACGCAGATGTGGACCCTACTCTGTATCGGGCGATAATAGGTTCTTTAATGTATTTAACTGCATCTAGGCCTGATATAATGTTTTCTGTTTGTCTTTGTGCTCGCTTTCAGGCAAACCCAAAGGAATCTCACATGAAAGGTGTGAAGAGGATTTTGCGGTATCTCAAGGGCAAGCCGAAACTAGGATTGTGGTACCCAAAGGGAGGAGACGTTGAACTGGTGGCATATACTGATTCTGATTATGGAGGTTGTAATCAGAGTCGGAAGTCAACAACAGGAGGCTGTCAGTTTCTTGGAGGAAGATTAGTTTCCTGGCAGTGCAAGAAACAGACATCAGTTGCAATTTCAACTTGCGAAGCTGAATACATGGCAGCATCCAACTGCTGCTCTCAGGTTTTATGGATTCAGCAACAATTGCGCGACTATGGTCTGAATTTCTTACTCACTCCTATTTTAATTGATAACACTGCCGCCATCTCAGTAATTAACAATCCCGTGAAGCACAGTAAAACTAAGCATATTGACATTCGTCATCACTTCATACGGGATTGTGCTGAGAAGAAACTGATCAAGATCGAAAAAGTTGATACACTTGAAAATTTTGCTGACTTGTTTACAAAAGCGTTTGATAAATTCAGATTTCAAAACCTAATTGAGCTAAATGGGATGATCAATCCCGAGTAACCATGTCTTTGTTTTTAATTCAAAAAAAAAAAAAAAAAAAAAAAAAAAAAATGTGTCTTTATTGCTTAAAATTAGTCGGTTACCTCAGTTTGATGGACATCTCCTCGGATATGTTTTGGTCCTTGCTTTCGACTTAGGAAATGAGGATAGCCATTAACCGGAAGACTGAAAGTAACTGGGGCAGTGTTGACATGTTTTTCTTTCAGTTGCTGAAAATTAGTCGGTCATTCTTAGTAAGAAGGACACATACTTGTATGTGGTCGGTCCAGCTGATCCAATGGATCTTCAGGATAGCCGTTTACCTGATGACTTTGACATGATTGGGGCAATTGAATTCAAAATTTTTTTTAGGGAAATGAAATTACTTTTCAAGTCTATTACTTCGTAAGAAGTTCTTTGCTGTGTTTAAAAGAAAATTGATCCAACCTTGGAAAATGATATATATACTGACTATGTGTGCCTAACTAGTGAAGTTATTAAGCTTAAAAGGCTTTAGAACAGTCATTGTATGTCATGGTAATTTTAATGGTGCGTAAAAGTAGATGTGATACTAACTTAAATTTACTCGAATTTACGTGGAAACTTCTTAAGAGTTTTGTATGTCTTCATACATATCTTTTCGAAGGATAGGCAGAAAAGCGACTACCCAGTCATACACGAGCCCGTGAGTGTTCTGATTCCCGTGAAGAAAGCATTTCAAGATACTGCAGTGATCCAGATTCGGGACTTGCAGTGATTTAGTACTCCGATGAAAATTCTTATGTTTGATTAAAAAAAAAAAAAAAAAAAAAAAAATACATGTATAATTTTTGTACTTATGAGAAATAGTGACAATAAACACGAGAACCGAAACGTCTCAAGATTTCTCAAGTTTGGAGTAAGAAGAAAACGGGAAGCAGACAACGAGTATCTACAAGTTAATCAGACACTATGGGTCGAAGTCAATTCGGGGTGACTTGGGTATAGCCAAATACGCTTTGAGAATAGATAGAAGGCATCATTACTTCTGAGTTGTTGCCAACTTAAATTTTTGAGCTTAACTGAACCTTAATCCGTATCACAGAAACAATGAAAACCATTTAAGTTATTACATGCTTACAACCTGTTTCTCTATGTCATAATACAGCCAAACACGGATCCAAGTGACAGTCACATAGTTAGTATGATTCCTATTCGGATCTTTTCTAAAACGTAGTGGTCCCTGACTAGACTGAAATTTGATCCCTTATTTCGTTAAAATTTTATAAGTATTTTCTGTTTTTGTAGTTATATTTTTATTGTTGGTTACTGGGTCTTGATCATTTTTGTTTAACTCTTTTTGGTAACTTATAAGGATATATTCAAGATTTTTCAAACTGAAAGGGCTGTTTTTGTAAATAACGGGCGAAGTTGTTGAATCGGCGAAGTTGTACTTAACTTCGCTTAGGCGAAGTTAAGAATAACTTCGCCTGAACCAACTCAGCCCTATAAAAGGGGTTTTCAACAGTAAAATTTTTTTATTATTAACTTTTTCCGGCGAACTTAACCATAATTCCGGTTAACCTTTCTTATATACACTTTCGATTTCGATCTTTTGTTCCTTGTTTCTACTATACTGAGTGGTATGTGTTGTCGATTTCATCCTTTCATTCACTTTATACTTTTACCCGGTTAGAGACCTCGGGTCGTCTAACTCTCGAAACCAAGTTTTTTTTTCGACCTCTCGTTACGTGTTCATGGACGATCTTTTCATCCATTCACCTTTGAAATATGTTGTTCTTCATGTTTCTATCGTTTAATCGGTCCGAAAACATCGGATTTCGACCTCCGAATCCGAACAGTCGCCGATTCTGTTTCAGGCGAAGTTATGGTTTTGGCGAAGTTAATCTCAACTTCGCCAGACGCTTAAATTCGCCTAGGGCGAAGTTATCCACAACTTCGCCTGGGCGAAGTTAACCACAACTTCGCCGTGGCGAAGTTATCATCAACTTCGCCTTGGCAAAGTTATCCACAAATTCGCCCTGGCGAACTTAACTGTAACTTCGCCGTGGCGAAGTTATCCTTATCTTCGCCTATATCCTTTTCTTTTAACTGTTTTTTAGACGAATTTACTGATGATGCGAAGTTGTCCCCAACTTCGCCTCAACTTTAATTTCGCCTGTGTATCTTACATCACAACTTCGCACTTGCTACACTGCGAACTTGTGAGTTACGTAAAACGTCTCTAACTTGATTTGTTTTGTGCAGATATGGCTGCAGTTGGAGGAACTGGTGGTGATGATGGTGATGAGCAACGACAATTCTTTCCAGCTCATAACCAATACATTACTTTGGATCCAGACGCACGAGGCGTTGAAGACTATAGGGAGATTATCACATTTCTCCAACGATCACGAGTTTTTCACGCGATCACTAATACACTACCCATATCTCTGCCCAACATTCAAGACTTCTGGCAGACGGTGTATTATGATTGCAGACCTGAGCCTCCAGTGATGCGAGCAACTGTCAATGGTCACAACATACAGTTTTCTTCGGAAGACATTCGGTTGGCTCTGCAGTTCGGCGATGAGACACGAGACGACCCAACGGAGTTCGTAGCTCCTTTCCGTGACGGAGCATACTTGAGAATGGGTTATTCGGGTCCGCTGGGGGACTCGCAGAGGAGGAAAGGCTTTCTGCTGGACCAATGGCGTTTTCTGATGCACGTGTTAATTGTGTGCATGTCCGGCAGGAAAGCAGGAACAGACGGGATGGGTGCGACGATGCAATCTGCCATGACGGCCCTGACTTACAATCGTCGTTACTCTTTTAGTCAGATGATTTTCTATGAGATTGATCGTCAGAGACGGGCGACGGCGCGAGAACGATTTATCATGTATCCGCGATTTCTTCAAATGATTATTAATCATGTCGCTCCGTCTCTACCGCAACGGCGCCCTATTCGATATGTTGAGTGTGTAACAAAGCGTATTTTTGCTCAATGTAGGACGTCGAGCACTCGTAGCAACCCTGAACGCCGTCCAAGGCATACTCCACTTTTCGGGTATCTCATCAACCCGGAGTATGTTCCTGCAGGAGGGGACGAGTTCAGGGATCCGCAACCACATCAGGCGGCAGCACCTCATGCTGTATCAGCTGCGCCTGTTGTATCTTCTGCTGCTGTGCCAGCTACTATTGCACAGACTATGTCCACGGCTGAAAACGTTGATCTGGATGCTGCTTTCAGTGGACACGGTTTGTTTGATATGGATATCTCGGGTCCTCAAGTTATGGATGCTTCTACAGCGGCTACTTCGGTAGCTGAATCCGAGTTAGATGAAACGTTTGCTGAGGCCAGACGGCTAATGGTGACTCGTGAAAGGATTTCGGGTAAGAGGCCGAGAGTTGAGGAAGAGGAGGGAGATGAGGAAGAAGCGGTACAACTTGTGATGAGACGTTCGCGACGAGAACGACTGGGTATGGCTACTGGAGCGGGGGAGACTTCAAGGCATGTACGTTTTGCTCCGCCTGTCTTGTCAGGTATGTCACTTCTTCCTACTACTGCACAGGTTACGACTGTCGAAGCGTCAGCTCCAGCAGTGGTGTCTCTACCACCACAACCGTTTGATCCACCGGTGGTAGTCGCACGCTTCGTTGATTCGACTATCACAACAACTGCAGGGTTACCAAGTGTACCACCTGCGGTCACTTCTGCTACTGATGTTCCACCAACTCCACTGCCTACTTCAGATGCTGAACGGATTACATCACTAGAGCGTATTGTTGCCGAACAGTCTAAGACTATTGAACGCCTAGTGGAATCCAATCGACTACAAGCTGCCCTCCTGGTTGAACACGGAAGAATAATTGATGCCTTCAAGGAATACTTGGCATCTCAGGGGGAGAAGACGTGTAGGGGCGATGAGTTGAGAACGAAAAGACGAGAAGATCATGACGATGATCCCAATGCACCTTCGGGTGCAGGTGGTGAGCTGCCAAGAACCTCTCAGGCTCTTGGGGCTTCCACAACTGAGGGGGAGTCTACAGATGTATCTGGTGATGCTGTTGTTGATATGGGTGATGATGCTGATGTTGAGGACGTTATCGATGCTTTAAAGGAGTTGGATGATGAGGAAGACGATGAGTTTATGGATGATGATGACGTGTTGCCCGTGGATGAGATTGAGAGGATTGGGGAAAAGATTAATGTGGAAAATGTGTTAGAAGAAGGTGAGATAATGGATGATGATGTTGAGCATGACATTCCCGAAGTGGAAAAGTCGGGTGTTGGTGATGAAACGGTGTTGGATGAGACGGTGTGGGAAGAGCAGCCTAGATGGAAGGAAGAATATGCTCATTGGTTTGTCAAGACCAAGAAGCCTGCTGTTCCAACCATGTTCAGAAAGAGCTACAACATTAAAGGGTATGCAGAGGCGAAAAAGGGGATTATTTGTTGGATCTATGATGAACAGCTCAAGTTGTTTGTGGTGAAGCGTTATGATGGCGTTCAATATTTCAAAAGAATGTTGAGATCGTTCAACACATTGCCTGAATGCGAAGTAAAAGATTTGGCCAGGTTGGGCCTGATAAACCGAAACAACGACAATATGGCTAGAATGATTGAGAAGATAATGTGGAAAGAAGGAGTAAAAGAAAAGAAGTTTGAGTTGCTAAAGCCACAAAAGGGAAAATTACTGAAGGATACAGAGAGAGGTATGAGAGCAGATGGTAAACCGTGGATGGTGATGAAGTACAAACCAGTCCGATGTATCAAGGAGGTACCCATGAAAGCTATGCCTCGAGATGTGCTGAAAGATTTGAAATGGTGGTTTGTGGACTGTGAGACTGCAGAGGCAGTAATGGAGGACGAGGATGAACAAGAACTGCTTCGGGTTTACGACCCGATGCATCTTGTTAACCTGTCGCAAGCTGATCTGGAAGTACTCAACAACAAGAAGATCTTCTACATTCCTGCTTGGAAGGATCAAGCTAGGAGATATCAAAGTGTAGTGTCAGTATGTGTGAAAGAAGGGGCGCACGCTTAGAGATGCAGATTACAAGACTCGAGTTTTGAAGAATCAAGATATGAAGCTACTGCCAAGGGGGAGTCTGTTGGTACATGTTTGTCAGTAGTTCATAGTCTTGTAATTGTAATCGAGTCTGTATTGTAATTGTGTATTTGATTATGTTTTTGTTTGTGTAACTAGCGAAGTTGTCAACAAGTTCGCTCAGGCGAACTTGTTGAACAAGCGAAGTTGTCAACAAGTTCGCTCAGGCGAACTTGTTGAATATGCGAAGTTACAGACAACTTCGCCTGTGGCGAAGTTGTCGTGTATATATTGATTGTTACAGCCGAATCGTCGAGGTGAAGCAGTTTAGGGTTTCAGTCAAGTGTTCGAGTTTAAGCAGACGTGTTTGCTAGTTCCAGTGTCTGTAATAGTGACTACGAGTCACGTGTTTGGTTAATAATATTACGTGTTTGATTCATTGCTTGTGTTATTCTATATCTACACTCGTAACCTACCTACGCAGGGATTCCGCACCTGCGTTGTTAGAGAACATCCCGTGTACGATCCGTTCCAGGAACCTACATGCTCTTATGACATGTGTAACTTCTTTGAAGCTCTATCTCTAGTAACCCAAATGCCAAGAATTTTCTTAGCTGGCCCCAAGTCTTTCATATAAAATGACTTGCTTAACTCTTTCTTCAGCTGAACAATTCTTTCTACATTCTTTCCAGCAATCAACATATCATCAGCATAAAGCAATAAAATAATGAAATCATCATCAACAAACCGCTTAAAGAAAACACAGTGATCAGACGCAGTCTTTCGGTAGCCTTGCTTCCCTGTAACTGACTCAAACTTCTTGTACCACTGTCTCGGTGCTTGCTTCAACCCATAGAGATTTTTCTGAAGACACACATAATCTTCTTTACCTTTAACCTGAAAACCTTCAGGTTGCTCCATATATATTTCTTTATCCAAATCACCGTGAAGGAATGCTGTCTTGACATCCATTTGCTCAACCTCAAGATCAAGACTAGCAGCTAAAGCAAGAATCACTCTAATGGAACTCATCTTCACGATCGGAGAAAAAATCTCATCAAAATCAATACCCTTTCTTTGACTGGACCCTTTGACTACCAACCTTGCCTTGTACCTAGGCCGTGAGGTATGCTCTTCAGTCTTCACTTTGTAACCCACTTGTTCTTCAAAGCTCGTTTGCCCTTAGGCAACTTCACTAACTCAAAGGTATTGTTCTCATATAAGGAATCCATCTCATCTTGCATGGCTTCAACCCACTCTCTTTTATGCTTATATTCCATGGCCTCTTTGTAATACTCAGGCTCTCCCCCATCAGTGAGTAAGACATACTCACCAGTCGAATAACGAGAAAAAGGTTGGCGGTCTTTCGAAGACCGCCTGAGTGGGACAAATGCAGACATATCTACTGGTAACTCGGGATGAATATCCTCATCCAACTCTGCCTGCTCTTGATTGTCAACATTATAGGTACCATGTTGTTCGTCATTTTGAAAATCATCTTCGTGATGTGGCTCAGAATGCTGAATAGGAATAGGATCCAAATCAATGAGATCATTATATGGTTTTCTCAACTAATCTCTCTCCCTCTCTCTTTTAATCCACTCTACACATTGAATCTCCTTTCATCAGATTTGGTATAAATTGATGTATACTTCATTTATTGTGTCAGTAATTTCAGTTAGGGTACTTGATTTTATCATGTTAACGCTGTAGATCTTAATTAGTTTACTTATGTAATTTCAGTAATAATTTGTTTATATCGTGCGCATGTTACTTATTGGAATATTACATATGCCTAGGATTTAGCGTTATGTTGAGCGTGTTGATTGTTTGATGTCTCTGATTTAGTTATGTAATTAAGGACCCATTCTGTTATTCTCTTTATTTGCTAAACATAAATTTGTTAGATTAAAGGAAAAAGCTTTTTGAAATACTACGCTGCAGTATATGTCTCTTGTTCTTTCATTTTTTTGAAGTTTTATTCATTCGATTAATATTTAGAAAAGTGAGTGATATATTGTTTTTAGAGTTTTTTGAAATTGAAATAAATAAAAAATTTAAGGAAAGTAGGATGCACACCAGGTGTTTAAAAAGAGCTTAAATAAGGAGTATATATTGTTACATTATGTAAAGGGGATGTTAGTGGTCAACATTGTCTGTTTTGAACAACGTTAAAACTGCTTTTTTTTTATAATCTAATACAATATAACTTGTTAAGCCACACAATGTATCTTTCACATAAACTATAAATTTGTGTTGTACGCATACTAAATTCATTGTGTGTTATAGCTTTTATATATTGTGTTCCTTCATAAACTATAAATTTGTGTTTCATATATAACTTATTATGCACATCAATTGTTTGATAGAATACTTGAACCAAAACCTAGTTTAATTAAAGTTGTAGTCTAATGTAAATGACTCAGTGATCCATTTTCATATATATTTTAAAATTAGTTTCCTTATGTTGATGGATATTATAATCTTGTTATGTTTGGTGGAACCTATATGTTGTCTTTTATTTTTAGTTAGACCGGAAATGGACATAGCATTAAGAAAAGAAGGGAAGGAAATATGGGTTCTTTCTCAAACTGTTAGAAGAATATGCATATCAATTTTGAATATTTAAAGGTTGTTATACGGGGAAATATTTTGAACTAATACGGGAAAGTAGAAATAACATTGTATATATATTTGTTTAGTTTTTATTTAGAGCTTAGATCATTTTTGTGTAAATGCAAGATAATTTATGTATACATATTTGATTTGAGGCTTTTGGTTGCTGCAATATGTTGGTTACTGCAAGTATAATTATGCAATATAAATAGAATCATTGTTTTTGAGATAATCAAACAACTGTTGTTTTTTATGTCACTTACAGCGGTATTTTTCTATATTTTGTACTACAAAGAAGCGCTGTTTTTTGGTTACCATTTTTACTGGTTTTCGAACCGTTTGAAATATCTTTTGCAACGCAAGGTTTAAAACAGTCTTGAAACCTTTATTTGAATGCTATATAATCGTTTTAAAACGAGTCTTTTCTATACTAGTGTTGATTAAGGACTTTCCAAGCGATCACTATATGAAAATAGAAATGGCTCCAGCTAAGTTTACCAAAATATACGCCTATTTGAAAAGTTTCCACGAGCAATTTACATAACCACCTAAATTCGTTCTATGAAGGAGAATATGTGTGTGTTAATGCAAAATGTAGTACATCCCCATTTTGAGGGTGTGAGTACTTTCAATAATGTTGGAAGGAAGGAGCCTGATGACCGATTCGAAATGTCAATTTCAAGTATTAGGTAAAAAAAATTTTATACGGAATTTAATCAACTAACTACTATATATGAACCTCTTGATTATTTGGTGCTCTCTGTTGGGTTTATGGAGGCTTAATTGGACCCGGGCTAGAAGACATATTTTGTGGCAGATTAATTAAAAGAAGACTAGTGGCAGGCCTAGCCCATATTATTTAATTATGGCCCATTATTAGATTTCTTGGGTAATAAGTTGTAAACCCTAGTATAATCTCTATATATTCATTGTGTACTTGTAATTCCTCATCACGAGTGAGGCAGAAAGCAATAATAAAAGTATCCTGGTTGCAGCCCGTGGACGTAGGTCAGCCGACTGAACCACGTTTCGTGTATCATCTTCGTTTATATTTTCTCTTGCAGTATTATTGTGTTTGTGTGTGTTTTGCAATACCCGAATCCCTGACAAGTGGTATCAAGAGCCGATGTTACGGTTACGCACGGGAGGAACACAATGCAAGAGAAATTGTTTGAATCAAACGAGGGTTAAGTTTTTTTTTAATTGGCAGCCGGCCAGTAATTGAATCCTATATTCTTTGTTTGGAGTTCGATATTCACATCCCCGCAGCTTTTTGTTTTCGATCTGTTCCATCACCAAAGACAAAAGGGAAAAGGATTTTTAGTTCTTTTGTGGATAGCTACTGCCGCCATTCTCCACGTGATTTATGCTTTTAGTTGTAAACAAAAGTCAAAATATATAAGCCACTAATTATTCATTATAAGATAAGAATTATTTATCGATCGACCAGAAGTTAAGGCAGCAAGGTTGTGGCTTGTTTCCTTTTTCAGAAAGAAACCAAGGAACAGGTTCGTGTTTTCTTTTTGTTTCAGTTTCTGTTGTTGACTAGGGTTTAGAGTTTGGCTTCGGGTTTTAATTTCGGTTTGGTCATTGGGATTTGGCGTTTTCCGGGCAGTTTAGCCAGATAGTTTTGTTGTGGTTGTCGGGGTTATTTTGTTTGTCCGAGATTATTTTTTTTCTGACTGTGTTACCTAGATCCAAAGTTGGAAATTCTTAGTTTGAGTTAATGGCTGAGAGTGGAAAACTTCATATTGAGAAGTTTAATGATAAAGACTTTGGTTGGTGGAAAATGCAAATAGAGGATTTGCTGGTTCAGAAAGATTTGGACATGGTATTGGGTGAAAGACCAGAGAAGATACAACCGGACGAGTGGAAAACTTTGGATAAGAAAGCCAAGGCAGTTATTAGATTGTTGTTATCGAAGGATGTTGCGTTCAACATCTTGAAGGAAACCACAGAACGTGGGATAATGAATGCATTGTCTAATATGTACGAGAAGCCTTCGGCAGCTAAAAAGGTTTTCCTGATTCGTGAACTAGTGAATACAAAGATGAAAGAAGGAAGTTCAGTTACGGTACACATCAATAACTTTAACTCGATTTTGTCAAGACTTGGGTCAGTTAGTATCAAATTCGAGGACGAGGTTCAGGCTCTACTACTGTTATCATCCTTACCGGATAGCTGGTCAGGAACTGTTACAGCGATTACCAGTTCTACCAGCGAGTTCACTTTTGATGGGATTCGGGATCTTATTCTAGGCGAAGAAATTCAGGTGAATCATCGGGTGATTTAATGCATGTTGGCAGAGGAAGAAAAAATAACAAAGGTAGTGGGAGCGGGAACAGGAAAAGGAATCAGTCTAGGACTCGGAAGGATGTGGTATGTTTGAACTGTAATGAAGCGGGGCACTTTAGGAATCAGTGTCCGAATGATAAGAATGAAAAGAAGAAGTCAACACAGCGGAAGAACACTCAGAGGATGAGGCTTTAGTTCTTAGTGTTGAGGATAATGTTAATTCCTGGGTCATGGATTCTAGTGCTTCATTTCATGCTACCCACAGCAGTGAAGCATTGCAGAATTTGAAGGAATGTGATTTTGGTAAGGTTAGACTGGCGAACAATGATGTTCTTGATGTTACGGGCATGGGTGACATGAATTTAGTTACTTCAGCCTGTTCATGGACCTTGAAGGATGTCAGAGTGATTCCAAGCTTGAAGAAAAAGTTGATTTCTATTGGCCAGTTGGATGAACAGGGACATAAGGTTAAATTTGGGAACGGGTAGTGGAAAGTTGTTAAGGGAAATCTTGTCATAGCTCGAGGAAGAAAGAGGGTTCATTGTATATGGTCAGTTTATCGTTTGGGGAGTGACCGACCCAGTTCAGAAAAAGACCAAAGTCTGGTTCACAGAGTCTAGTGAGCAGAAGAAGGTTTGTTTTGCTGGAGATAAATCCAGAGCCACGGGTCAAATTCAGGTTGAACGTGCTAAAAAGGTTCAGAGAAACCACTCAGGGGTTTTCATGGCAGTGGGAGCACTGGCAGTCGACCAGTCAAAGCTTTAGCCGGAGTTACCAGACAGTGGGTTAAGAGAACCGATTTTTCAGCGGTTAAAGTCTCTCCAGAAGATTACCTACTTAATATGGAGAATGTTGTTTGTTCTCAAGGTATTCCAGGTTTCGACAGTTCGTGTAAGTGAGAGCCGGTAGGGACAGAGAACGAGTCAATGGTAGTTGTAGCCATGACTGATGTGTTGGAGCTCGGGGGAGCTTCAACGGACCTTCAGGTTAATTGATGAGAAGGCAGATGCAACCAGAAAGATGAGGAAGATTACAAGAGGTACACGTTATTATATTGGAAGGCAGTTTGAAGGTTATCAAGCCTCCAAGTGGGAGATTGTTGGGTTTATAGAGGCTTAATTGGGCCCGGGCTAGAAGATATATTTTGTGGCAGATTAATTAAAAGAAGACTAGTGGTAGGCCTAGCCCATATTATTTAATTATGGCCTATTATTAGATTTCTTGGGTAGTAAGTTGTAAACCCTAGTATAATCTCTATATATTCATTGTGTACTTGTAATTCCTCATCACGAGTGAGGCAAAAAACAATAATAAAAGTATCCTGGTTGCAGCCCGTGGACGTAGGTCAGCCGACCGAACCACGTAAATCTCGTGTATCATCTTCGTTTATATTTTCTCTTGTAGTATTATTGTGTTTGTGTGTGTTTTGCAATACCCGAATCCCTAACACTCTCCTCACAGAATAGTAGAAAGGTGTTAAACCAACTCATGGCGCATCGAGTATAACACATATCTGGGAGAGGCAAGAACTTAACCCAAACTTCTAACACCATTCCAAGTAGTTAAGGTGTATATATAAAGACGTAAAGACACAAATGCTTGAGTCAACAAGCACAAAGTGATGGTTGGTTTAAAATTCACTTTCAATATATAATTACTGTATTTTACTTAAGTCATTCATTAACACATACCAAATGAAAAGTCCAAAATTAGAAGTTAAAAGGTACTAACGGTTCATCTTTCCCGAGATATCCAAGAACTATAGCAAGAATGGCCATAGAGATGAACATCATCAAACTTTAATGATAAACATTTATTCAACCAAGAATGAATTGCTATAAATAAAAGTTCTTACAATCTTGGAGATTATGACAAACCAAAATACAATGAAAAGATAGAAAATGGTATGATGAATGATGGTGATGGTAGTGGCTGGTGGGTGGTGGGTGGATGATGATGGGCAGCGGGAGATTTTAGATGCCAATGATATGGTTACTTGAAACTATAGGCTGGTCTCGGACTTTGGTACGGCCCACTCGTGTTGTTATCTTTTTTGCCTTTGTCTTTTGGTGACAGCTGGAGAGTTGGAATTGTAAAAGTGAAACGCGGCTATTTCTAGGTAGACACGACCTAAGTCAACTTTGTGGGGTCCCCTGATCTTTGGTCCTACTTAGGATCTTGTGACATGGGAATGTGTTCGTTGTCTTCATTTGTCTTTAGACCATACGCTATAGCTATGTGGAGGGGGGGAGAAGGGCGCTGTGGAGGAGCGAACACCGCCAGGGTGGGGCGTGAAGGGTTTGGGGTGAAGGGGAAGGCCGGCGTGGTGAGAAGGTGGGGTGGGCCCCCCAATGGATTTATTGCCGGTTATATAAAAAAAATCAAATTTAAATAATATTAAAATACATATATATATACACCATTCACCCAATCTCTACAAACATCCCATTCTCCTATTTAAACTTTTTAAAATTTTCTCCCCAAATATGTCTTCCAACTCATCTTTGACACCCGACTTCCAGCCCGATATCGACGATATTTCCAATTCGGATTCAGAGGATGAAGCGATATTTTGTGCTATTCGAGAGGCTGCCCAACTCTTAGTCCAGCATGCGAAAGCTCACCACTAAAAAGACGGCCTCATCTTCAACGTGATCGCGTAGGTGCTCATGACCGGTTGATAAAAGATTATTTTTCGCCGGACGCGACTTTTGATTTGGAATGATTTCGACGCCATTTCGGATGAGTCGCCAACTATTTTTACGAATAGTTGGTGATTTAGAATGCGTTTATTCATTCTTCCAACAACGGCCGGACGCGAGAGGTAAACCAGGATATTCAACCATGCAATAGTGCACGGCGGCAATCGTCAACTAGCGTACGGGACTGCAAGCAACGCCATGGAAGAGTATTTACAGATGTCGGAGACAGTGGCTCGTGAGGCACTTCACACATTCTGCGAATGTGAGTATTATTATTCTAATCATTTATTTCAAAACAGTAACATTTTGAGTATGAATTTTATAAAATTTGTTAAACTTAGGTATTCCACAACTATATCATAAAAAATATTTGAGGAAGCCGATTCAAAGTGACGTACAAAAAATATACGAGGTGCATCAACAAAGACACGGTTTTCCGGGATGCATGGTAGCCCTCGATTGCATACACTGGGAATGGGAAGCCTGTCATGTTGCTTAGCAAGGTCAATATCATCGGGGTGATCATGATGGCCTAACAGTTACTCTTGAGGCGGTTACTTCATTTGATCTTTAGATATGGCATGCGTTTTTTTGGATGCCCTGTGCAAACAATGATGTAGCTGTAATTAATGCGTCCCCTATTTTTAACCGCCTCACAAACAGAGTCTCACCCGACACCTTATTTTCCACGAATGATGTCAACTACGAATACGGGATATTATCTAGTCGACGATATTTATCCGAGTGGGACACGTTGGTTCTTAGCTTTACGTGCCCCCGACTGACGAAAAACGTCAGTATTTCAAGAAAAAACACGAGTCGGCAAGAAAAGACATTGAAAGGGCATTCGGGGTATTAAAGAAACGTTGGCCTATCATTAGACAATCGGCTCGTTTTCAACAAATGGATAAGTTAAGAAACATAATGTACACTTGCATTATCTTGCATAATATGATATTGGAGGACTCAGGTAGAGCAATTTGCCAAGGCGAGTACAACGATGAGCCAGAGCCGATATATACACTAAACGAACATGAGAAACTTGCTAATTTATGAAAAACACGAAAAAAGGAAACGAATTTCAGCCTTCGATCGGATTTGGTTGAACACCTTTGGAGTAACTAAGCAAGATGACGGCGAGAACGACGACTAAAAATAGCTGTAATTTTTTTATATGCTTTACTCTTAGTCTGACTCACCCAAAAACACTATCAAGAAGACCAATGATGCTTTTAGTTAAAATTTTATAAATAGACATTAAGTGACCGTTTGGTTGGAGTAATGGAATAAAATGGGGGGAAATTCCCAAAATAAGCATTTTGAAAACAAAATTCTAGTTTTAGGCATCATTTGAAAAAAATTCCAAAAATAGGTATTATAAACTAGTCGAGTAGTTTGTAGAAACCAATTCGAGCTTGCCACGTGCCCTTAAACAAACCGTAACGAACACGTTCACTAATCAATTACTCGTCACGACTAAATAAGTTTTATGCCTCGTAATCAACGCCCACGAGTAATTCGTAAGTTCTTTAGTCGCGATGAGTAGATTGTAAGGTTAAACTAGTCGAGACGAGTTAACTACCAATAAACTACTCGTGTATGGAATGTAAACCAGTAAACTAGTTGTCACGACTAAAGGATTTATAAATAACTCGTGGGCATTGATTACGAGACATGAAACTCATTTAGTTGTGACGAGTAATTAATTAGTGAACGTGCTCGTTACGGTTAGTTTAAGGACACATGGCAACTTTTAATTGGTTCTATAAACTACTCGTCACGACTAGTTTATAATACCTATTTTTGTATTTTTTTACAAATGATACCTAAAATAAGAACTTCGTTTTCATAAATACTTATTTTGGGAATTTTCCCATAAAATGGATAAGAAAATGGAATAGATCATTATCATTTTTTTTTGTCTTGTTTTGTTAATCTATAAAAATGGAATGCATTATTATTTTATTGTGTTGTCTGGTAAGAAAAAAGAAATAAATAAAGAAAGCAGGAATGAAATTTAAATGATAACAATACCCCTATATCAAAATGAAATAAAAAAATTTGCAATGACAACGGTTGTGGTGGTGTTGACGGTGGTGGTGGTGGCGTGAGAATGGGGTGGTCAAGCGGGTGGTGGTGACGACGGCGATGTGGTGGTGGTCAGGTACTGGTGGTGGTGTTCAGGGATCGACAGTGGTGGCAGTTGGTGGTCAGGCGGCGACGGGTAACAATGGTTGTGGTGGCTATGACGACGGTGGTGGTAGCGCTGGTGGTTAGGTGGTGGCGATCAGCTGGTGGTTAGGTGGTGGCGATCAGGTGGTGGTGATGGTTGTTAGGCGGTGTTGTCGAGAGTGTGAAAGAGGAATGAAAAAAAAAGATGGGAAGGAATGTTATTTATGGAATGAGATTATATGTGTGATCGTTTATTTTATTTCATTGACTTGCCAAACATGTCTTTTTTTCATTCACTCACAATGACTCACTCTGTCACGTCTACATACCAACCGCTACATAAAAAAATTAAAAAAAAAAAGAAAAAAGAAAGGAATTGTGTGCTCTAAGTGCAAATGGACATGTTGGTGTGACCTTTACAACTACCTAATGAGTAACATGCCATATAACAACACTTATGTCCAAAACGAAGGCTTGTCATTGTACTGACTTCTTATTGATATTTAGTACTATAGATAATCCATACCACTTTTAACGAAGAGAATTATTGTTGGACGCTAGTACTATTTTAGTGGCATGTCTGGTACCATCAGATGTTATATCAAATTTATTGCTGCTTTGTGTTGTTTCAGTTTTCATGAATAGTAAAATATCAAATTTTGGTGATAAAGAGCATGTGCCGTCGCTACTAAACAAATATATGGTCGGAAATTTGCAGAATAAACTTCTTGGAAAAGATTTGCCATGACTTCTATTCTATTCCGATGGAAGAATTTTGCCGGAAATTTATTGGAAAAGGTCATTCTCTACTAATTTCTGACGAAATTTGGTGCAGGAAATTTCCTAGTTATAATTCATTAGTGAAATTACCAAGAGTTCATGACAGAATCAATAAATTTTAGAACAGGCCCGACAATAAACCCACGCTACGTCGGTTTTTGGTGGGAACCCCTGGAAGAAGTTTGTACAGTTTGGGAAGGGTTTTGATTATTAAGAAAGAAAAATCTATTTCAACTGGTATGCCATTAGGCACGATCATACATAACTTAGAAATCACAAAATGTAGATTCTTCGGTAATTTGTAGCTAACTTAATTTTGGAGTTATGATTAATGTAACTACACATGCTTTTCGGACGCTTATAGATGCCTCGCTTGTTTGCTGCAACTCCCTTGGTAAATCGAGGACAAGATTTATGATAAGAATTGTACACAGTCGTGGCGGGGCCCTTTAGTGATATCGATAATTTGTCTGGTAAACATTTCGTAAATAACAACCAAAGCATCATTGGAACTCCAGTATTCCACC
>NW_027503897.1:0-18045 GCF_021521415.1 Bidens hawaiensis
ATCCACAACAAAACTGCGCCAATGGCGCGCTCTCCTGCTGACAGGTACAACGTTAGAGTTCGCCAGGTAGTGGAGCTGTGAGCGCAGGCAGATATATCAGACATTCTTTATCTCACTGAAGCTTGCTCGGCCTCAGGCGTCCACTTGAATTGGCTATTCTTAAGCAATTTCTCAATGTGTTAACGAATGGGGTAGATTTGCTTGCATGGTTTGCTAGGAACCTGTTAATTGATACCAATTCTGCCATTCAACTTTTGAACTTCCTTCATGGTGGATGGTGAGGGCATGTCAAGGATAACCTCCACCTTCTATGGGTTCACTTGAAACCATCCTTGGTGACCATTACACCGAGAAATTTCCCTTCTTCTACGCCGAATGTGTATTTGCTCGGGTTGGCTCATGTTTACTTCCTTTAGGCGCCAAAGGGTTTCTTCGATGTCTTTGAGCATTTGTTTTTCCTCCCTGCTTTTAATCAAACATCACGTAGACTTCTAAGTTCTTCCAATTTGCTCTTTGAAAACCGCATCCAAGAGTCTTTGGTAAGTGGCTCCTGCATTCTTCAACCAAAGGGCATTTTGTGTAACAGAAAACACCTTGTCAGTTCTGAAGGCAGTCTTGTCCTCATCTTGTGGTGCCATTTGAATTTGGTGATAGCCCTTATAGGCATCCAGGAAACATTTGAGCTTAAATGGCGCCACAGAGTCACCTTCGTGTCAATGTTTGGGAGGGGTAACAATCTTTTGGACACGCTTTGTTGAGGTCCTTGAAATCAATGCACATTCTCCATGACCCGTTGCTCTTCTTTACCATCACAGGATTGGCTACCCATGTTGGTATCGTATTGGGCGGATGATATTTGGCGCAGTAGATCTTCTATTTGCTCATTCTGGCTTGCCTTCTCATCCCCCATGACTCTTTTCTTTTGAGCTAAACTTGAATGTGTTGAGAGAATGCAGCGCCAGGTCTCGCGGAACCCCAGTCATATCAGAATGTTGCCACGCGAAGACCGATATATACGTTGTGAGCAATCTTTTCATTCTCACCCTTGTGTCATCTGATATCGTAGCTCCAATTGTGATTGTTTGTTCTGGGAATTTGGGTTGAGAATCATTCCTCTGGCGTGTTGTTTGCCATTGGAAGCTTCATTCTCCTTCTCGCGGTATACTTGTTACTGCGTACAAATGATCTCGGTATACAAATGTTACTCCTGTTGGTGTTGGGAACCCTAACGCGCCGTGCGCTGGTGACGGTATGGCGTTGAATTGGGCAATCGTTCCTCTACCCAAGATCATATTATGGCATGAAGTGGTGGGCAAGACCAGAAGTTAACAATTTCAGCTCGCTTGTGTTTTTCATCCCCATAGTTAGTTCGAATGTATCTGACCTAGGGGGTGAATAATTTCGTTTGAGACACCCGAGATTGGTGCATTCACATTTCGAGCCTTGCTTGGTCTGCTGGATCCAACTTCCTGAAACATTGCTCATAAATGATGTCTGATTCACTGCCGGTGTCCACCAGGACTTTTGACACCTCATAATGAGCGATGATGTGCTGTGATGACTAGAGGACTGCTGATAGACGGGCCTCCTCTGATTCTTGGGAAGATTACTTGTTGCTCGCGCCAATCCCCTTGGACTTGCGCGTTTCTCTTCCTCGATCTTTGCCCTTGCCTTCCTCCTTCAGCTACACAGAATCTTTTGAATTTTTTACTGGCTGAGGCTCCGTCTGGTTGTTCATTCTCTGGTCTTGGGTTTTTCACCAGGTGAGCCAACTTGCCTGATTTCACATCTCTTTCAATCGCATCCTTCAAATGGTGGCATGCATCGGTGTTGTGCCCTGTGGACTTGTGAAACTCACAATACTTGCTACTGTATGGTGGTCCCTTATGGAGTAATGGCTGGGGCTTTTAAACTGGACATTCTCTGTGCTTAACACTTGCGAAGGCGTTTTGGTGAGGGGGGTCCATATTCTTGGTAGAGGTCTGTTAGGCTCTCTGGCGCCTTCCCTCTTGTCACCTTCTCCGCGATTACGAATGTCTTTTTGGGCTGGGTGAACTGGTTGCGCTTGCTTTTCTGCGGGAGAATACTGGTTTGTTGCAACCTGGACCATACGGAGTTTTGTTTGCCCCTCATTTCATTGTTGCGTGGTGCTTCTGTTTGATGCCCTCTATCTCTTGCTCTGTCTTGGGCGATTTGTTTTTCATTTCGCGCGAAGACTCGCGATGCTTCCATAAGCTTAGCCCAAGTGGTTGGCATGCCATCTCTGCTCACGAGAGCTCTGCGGAGTTGATCACTGCGCGCACCTTGTATAAAGGCCACGCGCAAGAGTTGCTCAGTGATACCTCCAATTGCAAGAGATTCCTGATTGAAACGAGTTATGTAGTCTTCAATGGTTTCATCATTCCTGCGCACGCAGTGCATGATGTCATCGGGGTCACGCGTGTGTCTGCGCTGCTGTACAAAGTGAGCCTGGAACTTCTCCAATAGCTCTTCGAACCCATCGATTTGTCCTGTCGGCAAGCTTTCGAACCAGACACGCGCTGCGCCCGTGAGGCAGCGAGCAAACATGTGACACCATGTTGGCATCGTCCAGCTTTCTAGGTTTCCAGTGTTGTAAAAACCTTGTATGAAATCATCTGGATCTGTTGTACCATCGTACTTGCCTAGACCACTTGGCATCTTGGTTTTGTGTTGAATGGGAGCCTTCGCAATGCGCTCAGTGAATTTTGAATGCTTCACCAAGATGGCTGGCCTATATGGTGTGGTTACGTCCACTTGCCCTTTCGCTTGTGGGTTGTACGGTGTGTATAGATCCATATCGACTTTGGCTCCAGGCGCTATGTTCATGTGCGCGCGAAGCTGTGAACCTCCTGCATGAATATCTCGCGTCTTCCTCATGCTATGCACTTCTTCCTCATCACTAAAATCAGCGTGTTCGGTGTGAACAGAGTGACCATCTTCCGGCGCGCGCGGCCTTTTTGTTGTTCCCTGAATGGTTTGTTTATCAAATGCGAGCCTTTGTGTTAAGTCGGCTAACTTTTTGTGTTTGACCAGCTCATTGTATTTGTCCATTAAACGCCGTTGTTCGTTTATGAGCCATTCTTTAGGGTCATTGGTTTCAACTTCCGGACCCATTGGTCCTTTTTGTTTTGCACCAGTCAGATTTTGGATTGTGAGATCGTCTGGAGGAGTTTCAGTCTGGTTATGAGGTGTTGTGATGAAGGGATGGTTACTGGTGGTGCGCGCAGTATCACGCGGCGCCCTCAGAAACTGTTGTCCCTCATTAACATCCTCAAGCTCATTATCCTCCAGAACTTGATCGCTGTTTTGAACACCGGAAACCATGGTGAAGATTTTCAGAGAGAACTGATGAGATAGTGGTTTTGTTGCCGTTGTAACAGGTGATGGCGCCAATGAAGAAACGTGGATCGACTTACTAGTAGACGATCAACATTCCTCGGGTATGAGTGTGCTATATCACCGATGGTTTTCCGAAGTATGAATTCTTCCACCTACAAAACGAGCAGCACCGTGAACTTACCCCTCAGAAAGGGACAGAGGGGTCCTCTTTGGGGTAACCCTCCGGTGTGAGAATAAGATATTGTAGGAGAAGATAATAATAATCTGAAAGTGAGTAAGGACTTAGAATGTATTTTCTTGCTTATCTCCCCTTGTGGAGGTGGTGTGGTATTTATAGTGTTAGGGTTTCCAATGATTGGGCTCAGACCCAATTAGGGCCTTTTTGGCCTCCTCCTATTGCTTCGCGCCACGTGTCCTTAGGACACCTGGTGCTTTTTCATTGATTATTCTCTGACCAAGGTATTTCACCTGACCCATGTGCAATCACGTGGTAGCACATGGGTTTTGCTGAGTTGTCCACCCTTCATTGGCAGCTGTCAACATCAGCATATTCTTTATTCCTTAAAGGATACCTTCTGGAAGGTTGTCTGATGAGCACAATCATGGTTGTCCTTATCCTGATTTGGATAAGGATGTGGCTGATTATGTGCATGTGTGATATGCGCCTATCCCGGGGATGCGCGAGGTCTTCTCTTTATTCTCACGCGCAGATGTTCATGCGCAGATGTGATATGCGCAAGCATATGTAATATGCGTGAGCATATGTGATATGCGCCACGCGCAGATATGATATGCGTGAGCATATGATGCGTGAGCATATGTGATACGCGCCACACACAGATGCGCCACGCGCAGATGTGATATGCGTGAGCATATATGATGCGTGAGCATATGTGATACGCGTGAGCATATGTGATGCGTGAACATATGTGATATGCGTGAGCGTATGTGATATGCGCCACGCGCATAGGTTTTGGCTTTGTGTCTTCATGACATCCTGATTTCAAGCCTCTTGTCTATATCTTGTGGGTTGACCCGCCCCGCTCGATGTTAAGGCGGGTGCATACCTCTTCAAGTACGCCCACCAACTGTTTGATGAAATGTCTTAGGTGCTGTTTGTTTTTGCAGACATAAACTGTCTGCAAGCTGATTTCATCTGTTTTCATGTCTGCAACTGAAGATGTGGTCTGAAGATCTGCAAGCTGAAAATATAAGACTGTTTGTTTTTATAAGCTGATACTGTCTGCATAACTGTCAAACTTATCTCACAAGATAGAAGTCATTTATTCAAGTTACATCTAGTTTTTAGTCTTTGCTTGCCATGCCGATTTGGTTTTGGTGGGTGGTGGAAGGTGGTGGTGGTGGATGGTGGTAGTGGCGGCGGACGGTGGGTAGTGGCGGTGGATGGTGGTGGTGGACAATGGGTGGTGGTGATGGATGGTTTTGGTTGGTGGTGGACGGTGGTGGTGATGGACGGTGGTGGTGGTGGGTGATGGATGGTGGTGGTGGCGGTGATGGATGGTGGTGGTGGTGATGGATGGTGGTGGTGATGGATGGTGGGTGGTGGACGGTGGTGGTGATGGATGGTGGTGGTGGTGGAGGACGGTGGTGGTGATGGATGGTGGGTGGTGGACGGTGGTGGTGATGGATGGTGGGTGGTGGACGGTGGTGGTGGCGGTGATGGATGGTGGTGGTGGTGGCGGTGATGGATGGTGGTGGTGGTGGGTGATGGATGGTGGTGGTGGCGGTGATGGATGGTGGTGGTGGTGGCGGACGGTGGTGGTGATGGATGGTGGGTGGTGGACGGTGGTGGTGATGGATGGTGGGTGGTGGACGGTGGTGGTGGCGGGTGGCGGTGGATGGTGGTGGACGGTGGCGGCGGGGTACGGGGGTGGTGGTGGCGGCGTACGGTGGGTGGTGGTGTTGGCGGACGGTGGTAGGAGCAGTGGATGAGAGGGTGGCTGCAAAGGGAGAAGAGTAGGGTTTTTTTGTGAAGATGTTTTAAACAAGATTTCCTTGCTTTTCTTTTAAGATGAAAGAAGATAACTTCAGATCTGTTTTAAGAAAAAAAACAAACAGTCTTCAAGGGTAATGTCTGCGCGCCTGCAGACATTAGCTCCCTTGAAGATGTTTGAAGAAAAAACAAACACCCCCTTAATGAACATCATATTCGGTTTTAGTCGGTTTTCGACCCGACCCGAAACCGATAGGGAGTGAAATTAAAGACCGATTTCATACGTTTGCAAATAGGGCCGGTCCGGGTTCGGTTTTTTTCGGGCCGGACCTAAATGTGCACACCCCTAATTAAAGCTGCATCAGAGTTCAAATAACCATCAATGATAACATCCATTTTACTCAATACATAACCGGCCAGTTTACTATCAATGAAAAACAGAAGCAAATGTCACTAGTTCCAAACACTAATAATTAAAAGTACCTAGCTGGGCTGGAATGAATCGAGTTTTGAAGACCGATCGAGGTCGACTGCCGGTCTGAAACCCTAACTGTTGGGATGCTGCTATGACCAGTGGCGACCCAAAGTTTTTGAAGGCCTCAAGCAAATTATAAAATTTGGGGCTTTTTTTCATTAGTTTTTAATATAAACTCTTCTCATTCACTCGGCAATAATAAACCAAAAGAATATCTTATGTTTCTGATTCAATTAAAGTCAATTCTTTTTTTGCTTTTTTGCATAACCAATTCATAAGTTCGATGTCGATTTTTTTATTAAACCTTAAACTTATATCAACATTAAAAAGTAGTGTTTCTATCGAAACAGAAGACAACCGAGTAGCAAGCAAATCACACAAAGCCAAATAAACAACACAGGTTTATCAAGTCACTCGATGCACACCTGAACCTGCAAATCAAAAATCCAAAAGTAGACTTCAATCACGAATTAAAAACAAAGAATATGAGAATGCGAGAGAATTTGAGACTTACAAGTATATAAATATGAAATGTACGATTAATATTCTATAGCCGTTAGCGATTGAATGATGATTTCACTGATTTTGGTTTCCATTCCATAAACTTGGTGAAATCGGGGCTTTAGTTCTACAGCAAAAAAAAAACCTAATACATGTGTATATATTTTTTATTTTGGGGCCTTTATATTTATTGGGCCTAAAGCCCTAACTTGGCCCAATAAAACGAGGAGTGATTGTTGAATAAATCGGGGAAGATCGATCGAGGGATTCTTATAAATTGTTTTAGGTTTGGTAAAGTATAAGTTTCAAAAGTGTTTCATTTAGGTCATTTTCATATAAATTTTACCTAAATCATATCACTAAATCTTTAAATCGAGACTTATCAGATTTTTTACGTGTCAAGCAATGAAGGAAAGTATGTGGTGGTCATGATTTGCGATATGTATAATGTAGTTAATTTGAAAAATAAAAAAAGCATGCTAATCATATTAAAAATAAATAATAAAATTCATGTCTCCACTAAAAATCAACATAAAAATTAATTAAAAAGATTTACTCAAACATGTTAAAACACTTTTTAAATTATGAAAGTTAAATTTATTTAAATGGAACACGTTATAAATTGAGTGACTTAGTTAGAACACTTTTAAAACTTGATTATGTTTTACAAAGTTAACCTTTAGCTTTTGCCGTTTCAGAGTTTGCTTGACGAGACAATGGCCAGTCAAACTGTTGTATATGAACCTAAGGCTTGGATGAAAACTGGTTTTATTCGATAACCAATTAAATATTTTGCAAAACCGAAAGCCAAATTGGTTGTCGGTTCAATCGTTTCAAAACAAATAAAGTCATCCGATATGTGACGGAGAGCACCCATGATGACCAAAATTTAAACACCGGGGTTGGTTTTACAGGGAGTAGTGATAATGTATGTGCTAACACTTTCTTCGCTACCTTCTTCCATTTAACAAGTCACCGATTAAGCTCCGGTTGAGGAAAGAAACTTTGTAGATTCACGAATGGACCGTTCCAAATAAGATGGGAAAAAAAAAAGAATTACACAAACAATTCAAGTTATTTGAAGGTATGATCACTCGTCATTATGTGTTTACACTAATAAATATTGATTGAGCCTAGCTATATGAATAGTATATCTATACTGTAGTCAGAGTTTTCAGTTAAGTATCAGTGTATTTCAGTCATAACTATTTAATGAGTCAAAGTTAAATATAATTAATATAACTATTAATAGAATAATAACCAGTTTCAAAGGTTATATATTATTATTGTTATTTAATTGAATTAACAAAAGAAAAACAATTTTATAGAATAATAACCAGTTTCAAAAGTGATCCAATTAGGTCACTTAACTTTAAAAATTGTTTCAATTAAGTCACTCAACTTTCATATTTTGTTAAATTAAAGGTTTTAACATGTTTTTTTGGCATTTTTCTTTTTTGTTTCACATAGGAATTCTTTTTATCTTTTTTTTTTATGTTGACGTTGAGTGACGACGTGAATTTTATTTTTTATTTTTAATATAATTAATGTTTTTTTTAATTTTTTAATTTTAAATTTAACTACATATATTGTGCAAATTTCGACTCCTACATCTTATCCTCTATTTCTTTTTTGATGCAAAAAAAATCGACGAGACTCAATTTGAAGATTTAGTGTCCCGATTAAAAAAAAATACATTAGTGACCTAATTAAAAAACTTTTGAAACCTTATTACTACTTTATGATATATTCTATAATAAAATAAAACCACCTAAAACTCACATAAAAGAAGAGAGGGGGGAGGGTTTAAATAAATAAATAATAGTAATAATAACTTATTTATTATTTTATTTGTGATAAAATACACAAATACCCCCTGTTATATTTACTAATCAGCATATTAGCCCATTAGATGTGAAATGACTGAGCACCTTTCTACTTAACTGAAAAATCTAGTTTAGTTAGTTAAAATTATACAAATATATAAAATATGAATACCTTAAAGCATTCACGTTGAAATCTCTAAACCCCACTCTATATAATATAAAAGAAAAAATAGGGAAAAGTACAAAAACATCACTTCATTAGAATCTCTTTAATAAAGAAAAATGTGATAAAGCAATAGTGTTCCTCTATATTTAGAGGTTACTATTCATCAATTTATATAATTTTGTGAGTTTATAAAACTAAGACAAAACAATAAACAATCGTTTGTGAATACATTAGATATAGAGATGGAGGATCGGATGTGAGAGGTTTTTAAAAATAAGCAAAGTTTATAGCACTCACGTTTCATTTTTCATCTTTATCTATATAATTTAACCAAATCATCATTTTATCTAAATTTTGTTTACATTTTAAAAACATCTCCACATCTCATTCTCTATGTCTACCTATATCTTACTCATAAACAAATATTTTGTTATTTTTTTTCTCTCTCAAACACACTCACATCTACCTATTCTAATAAAAGAAAAATAAATGAGACACATGTCACTTGAAAATTCATTCATAACCTAAATTTTTCGTTCAAACTATTCTTCTGTTTTTATGAAAACTTATTTATGTTAGTGTAATCAAAACATATCAATCAACCCTTCAATCAAATAACTAATTACCTAAATTATAGGGATTATAAATATACCGGTGTTTATGCCAATATAATCAAAATATTTATATCTGTAATGAAATTAGATCATTCCTTTTTTTTATTAAACCAATTTATATACACTTTTGAATGTAAGAGATAAATGTGCTAAAATTCAATGAATGATATATATAAGTCTAAGACAAGAAGAAAATATGAATGAAATAACATTTTTATTCTCACATATTCATTCAAGCTTCATGAAATTTTCATCCATTTATTTCGAAATTGTAATTCAAAAACGCAATTTATTTACGCTAATTTTATATATATTCTTATTTTCTTATGTCATTCATAATTAAACATTTTTATCATTTTTGTTAGAATTCGTTATTTCATTAAAAAATATAATTACAGCCTATAAAATTACTATGTGCATCTTTTTCGTGATTATGAACAATGTGGGGGAGAAATACACCATGACGCCACGTATTCGTATGAATATTCTATTATTTAAAATATAGTTTGAACTTATAAAACAATTTAACTTGATAAAATCTATATGTTTTTTTTATTTAATCATTTTATCTCTATAGCATAATTGTATTTCTTTTAAGCATATTATGCATCACTCGGCTTCTAAAGCTCGTAATTATATAAAATAATGAATAGTGACCATATATATATAGAGAGAGAGAGTTACTATTGTTCTTTACTAAATATTTGAGTATAATGAATAGGATGTAGAAGCTAAATAAGTGAAAAGCAATATTTTTCTTCGCATTAAAAACATAAGAGTAATATAGAGTGTGGAATGTGAATGCTCTTATGGTTCACATACCTTCCCGTGTATATTGTAAACGGGCTTTTATAATGCAGGAAATGGTTTTGAGTAGAGGACAGAGAAAATATTACTTTTCATTTGAATACTTGGAAAGGTGTTGTTCACCCTCATTAATTTTTATTATTTTTGGAAAGTGGTTGTGAGTGGAGTAAAGAGAACAATTGATGCAGGAGCATCTGGTTCATAAAGTCAGTCCGGCCTGACTCATCTAAAATGTTTATTTTTATATATAAATAGGCTTGTTAAGTCTTTTGTTTAGTTAATTGATTTGTGTTTTAAAGAAGAAAGGTTTAAGCGATAAGCTTGCCAACCGAGTATTTTGGTTCGGGTTATTTGATTATGATTAATTGTTTTTGAGTCATTTGAGTATTACCATGGAATAGGTATAAATAATATAATGATAAATGTATAGAAAATATTATTTAATTGAAAAATAAATAGAAAATATAGTGATTTTTAGTGTAATTATAAAAATAAGGATAGGTGATATGATGTTAATACTTTGAGCATTCACATCCTGTCCACCATTTTTTTGTGAGTGAAAGATGTTTATAATGTAGGCAGTGGTTTATGGTATTGTGAGTGAGGGAGAGATAAAATGTTATTATTCATCTGTATATTTGAAAAGTTCATGCCAATGTTTTAAAAACCGGCATGTACCGACCGGTTGAACTGGTTATACCGAATTTCGATAAGGCGGTCGATATTTAGATACTGTTATATTAAACTTTTTGCTAGAAAATTGTACCGCCTATTTTTTTAATTGCCGATTTAAACCAACAAACTAGTTTTAACCCAAGAGATATTTATATTTTTTTGCATCCCATATTTTTTATAAATTAACATAGCGGATAAAATTGAAGAGACAACATGGTAAATGCCAGATCGTTAATCAATCAATTTTGTATCCTGCAAATCCAATGTCGGTTTCTTTACATAATTTGTAATTCATTAATTTCGTGTATAAAGTACAAGCTTCCTATTTGACTTGATCATTGTTCATGTGTGATATTCGGTTCAAGTGTGATGTATATTAATATAATTTTGGGTTATTTTTTGGATTTGAAGTTGTATTTTTGAGTTGAACCTCCCGGTACATCCCAGTTCAACCGATTATATCATTTTTGAACCAAATTCGGTACGAGCAAAAAACCGATTTTTATTCCATTGGTTCATGTTTCGTCCTGTAAGTTTTTTAATGTTTTTTTAAAGTGGTTGTGAATTAAGGAGAGAGAAAATGTAATGATAAATGTCTAAAATATTATTTAATTGAAACGAGAAGAGAAAATTAGTGACTTTTTGGGTAATTTTAGATTTTGAGATAGAAGAATGGATATAAATGCTCTCGAGCCTCATATTCATGAGAAAACGCGTTTGGTACTTAACTAGTAATTCTTGTTAAATCTTTTGAAAGCAAACTAAAATTAACTCTTTATGAAATTCTATATTAAATAAACATTAAATAGATATTAAATAATACTAAATTTTTTAATTAATTTGTTATTTTTATATATCAGCATTTACGCACTTGGTAATATCATAAAAATTTTGTCAATACAAGCGACATAATAAATAAATATTTAGTCAGGGAGTAAACGCTAAATGAACTTAACCCTGGTTAAACCTCTGAGAAGCAAACCGATATTAATTCTATTAGATATTCTATATTAAATACATTAAATAAAAAGATATCAAATAATACTAAATTTTTAATTAATTTTTTTATTTTGATATATTAGCATTAACGCACTTGGTAATATTTCAATTTTTTATCAATACGAGACATAAAAAAGATAAATATTTAATCAGGACAGTAAACGCTAAACGACAAAACAAATTATATCTCTTAATTAATCAATTAAATGCTTATGTACGGCTATAAATACGAGGAAAAGTAGCCATTGATTAATCACATACATATTTAATTGTTTACATGCGAGATAAGCATCTGCAACATAAGACAAGACGATCTGCAAGTAAGTTTCTGAATCATTTATGTATATTATATATATTTTTTTTGTTGCACTAGAGTTCTTTGAAGCAATGTTTACTTGGTGTTTGATTGAAATTCCCGCCAATATTCATCATCCACAAATTTGAGTGAATTTATTTTCGAAAATTATGTTTTGCAATAAAAAATTAGGATAGATTTATGTGTTTTGCAATGCATAATGAGCATAAATTTACATGAGTCATTTACAGCTTTTATTTATCTTTTTTGCTTTCAATTTTTCTTATATTAATCAATTAATAAAATTTTAAAAACATTGAACTTTTCATATTTACTTTTAATAGTTTATATATAATTGTTATCTGTGTACTTTTTTTTTAATTATTTTAAATTTATATGAACCATTAAAATAAGACATGCTTGTGAAGGGAAATAGGATTAGAACAAGGCTAGCAATCTTGCATATCAATAGAGATGGGCAAAAGAACCAGTTAATTGGGCTGACTTGAAAATTAAATCGAAATCAAATTGATTTGAAACCGATTATGTAAAAACCTGTTCGGATACGATTGAAACTGTATGTTCGGAACTGGTTTGTAAGTTTTTCCACTGAAACCGACAAAAAACCAGTCAAAACCCTAACCAAATTGTCAAGAAACCGGTTTGAACCCGAACTAAAACCAATAATAAACCGAATCAATTTCAACCCAAATCGGTTTTGGGTTTTAAGCTGATTTGTGCACCCCTAATCAATAGTTAAATCCATTTGCGTTTCATATGAAAATACAAAAAAAAAAAATTAAAAATAATGACAAATATTTATTGGATTTAATATCGTGTTTGCCATTGTTCTCTTTATACTAATTAAAAAACCAAAATTCTCTTTTCTCGTGAGATATTAACGAGATTCAAAAACCTAAGTTCCCTTTGCCTTTAGTGAAAAGAGTATTTTTATTAAACTTAAACAATTGAAATTTTAAATGGTCTTATTAGTTATGCTATTATGAATGTGCGTTATTTTTTATTTTTCTTATATAAAAATAGGCTTAATTATTTAAATGAATTGAATAATTGAGTTTAAACATTAAAAATACATATTTTTATCAAAAAATATATATATAAATATAAAAACATTTTTAAAAAATGAGCCTTCTGGGATGATCGGGCCGGGGACAGCCCCCCCCCCCCCCCCCCTCCAACACACCACACACACACACATATTGATCTTTAATGTCGATTGCCATTTAAAACAAAGAAAAACAAAAAAGACATTCTTTAAATTGTCATTATTATTATTATTATTACTACTATATCACTAATAATATAACTATTAAGGCTCCTACACTTTTTTTTAGTTCCTTCGGTTTATAATTGCTTAAAATGTGATGATTTTGTTCACTACAATCACACTTTATTTACTTGTCATGATGGTATTTTTTATTTAACAAATTTGTGGTTGGAAAAATTATATATATAGAGAAATGGGAAAATCTGATGGCCTCCCTCTAAAAGATGTAACCATTAAGAAGTCCAATGAAAGCTTGAGCAGTGGCCAGAGTTCAAAAGCTACAAATGAAGATGATATGTGTAAGTTGGATTTGAATCTTCCTGGGAATAATAATTCAGCAGCCAGTGACAAGAAAGACATAGCAAAAAGGGGCAAGTTCAAGGTATGTAATTAATTAATAATAAGTTTCTATTCAGGGTCGACTCAACTTTTTTAGTATATAAAGCGGATTTTAAAATCAGGGTCATTTTCATTAAAAAGATAAAATCTTTTCTTAGTATGCAACGATACGAAAACACATCTTTATACGATTTCTATATGGGCAGGTTCACCAAGGTACAATATACGCATTTTAATACAGGGTTGATTTAACTTTTACAGGGCATAAAAAAAAATGGGGCCATTTTTATATACTTTTTTTTAAAAAAAGTTCTTAGCATATAACAATACGATAACACATATATTTTATACGATTTATAAAATACATACAATCATATGTTTTTGAATTTCATTGACTTTTAACTTCTGATTGTTTCATCTTATTGTCAAAACTTGATAATTAAGCGAAACTAAGCGCTAAAAACTCGAGGGTCAAGGTTCAACTTTTTTTCTTACACTCGAGTTGACTCCGCTTCTTTGTGAATAAACTTGGTTTTTTTTTTTTAGATTGAACCGGTCACAATGACCGCGTTCAAGAACACCCGTCGTCCCAAACTTGAACCAGGTTTCAAGAAACCCTCTTGGAGTTCCTCTTGGGGTTATGAGCAGGCTTCGAGGCTGGCTCTGGGTGGCAGCAAGATAAAGACTGAAACAGGCAGATCATCGGGCCTACGATTTAGGCAACAACCTGCAGCCCGTAGTGCTGCTCCTGAATCTTCAAGCAGTCGTGGCTCGGAACTGATTGTGATGGGTTGTCGCAACTGCTACATGTATGTGATGGTGTGTGATAACAACCCACAGTGTCCCAATTGTCGCAAGAGTGATGGTTTGCTCGATCTTTTCCGTGCATGAGACTTTGATAGATCTTTGAAGAAAGCCAGTATTAGTTTTCTCCCTTTCATGTTTTAATGTTTCTTTTAAGTTGTTGTTTCTTGACTGAAGTAGTATTGCTGTTTGTTTTATGGTATTGACTGAACCAGTGTTGTGTTTGATTTAATGTTGGTGTTGTTTCTCTTTTCATATGAAGTATTTTGAATGGTGGTGGTTAATTAGTAGCCATTAGGCATGTAAACGAACCGAACGTTCGGTGAACTATTCATGAATATTCGGCGGGAAGTTCGTTTATTTAATAAATGAACGAACATGAACACGTGTGTTCGTTCGTTTATGTTCACGAACGTTCGTTTATGTTCGTATATGTCTGCTTATTTATGTTCGTTTATGTATTTATAGAAAATAATTAAATATTATCTAGATGAGTAACCTACTTAAAGGTTTTATATTTGTTAAATTATGTTCATTTAAGTGTTTTCAGTTATGTTCGTTTATGTTTGTTTGTGTTTATTTACATTTGTTCATATATGTTCGTTTATCTTGTCACACCCTCAAAATCCACTAACGGAGTTTTACCGTCAGAGGGTGTGAACTAACAGGATCGGAATCATTAGTTATAATCAAACCATAAAAACGTTTAAATGCAAATAAGTGCGGAAGCGTAAACCATATAAATAAAGATGATTCAAACAATGCATGTTCCTAGACCGCGCGCCCGCCTCGGCTACCTGAGAATAACATACTAAAAGGGTCAACACGAGGTTGGTGAGTTCACAAGTTATATAAAAATAAATCGTTTAGCGTTTGCGTTCAGCGTTTTACGTTAAGTGTCTTGCGTAACCACGTTACGGCGTTTAAGCGTTTTGCGTAACCACGTTACGGCGTTTAAGCGTTTTGCGTAACCTCGTTACAGCGTTTAAGCGTTTTGCGTAACCTCGTTACGGCGTTTCAGTGTTGCGTAACCCCGTTACGACGTTTAAGTGTTGCGTAACCCCGTTACGACGTTTAAGTGTTGCGTAACCCCGTTACGACGTTTAAGTGTTGCGTAACCCCGTTACGACGTTTAAGTGTTGCATTACCAGATAGTGTTATGTCAAATTATATATCGATAGGTAGCTAATCTATACAACAAGTATCGCTAAGTGGTTCGCGACCGAAGCTGACTGTTTATCAAGTGCCCGTCACCAGGTCAATCCAGACCATGGTAAGTGTTAGCCAAAATTACACCCACTCAACCTCCAGTTGAGCTTAGCGTCGGGTGGGGTTTGTCAAACCCAGTAGTACTACTCAACAGTGACTCGCTATTCCAAATATTAACCGGTCTGATATGTGGGACTTCAAATGTTACGTTTGCCGCTTAGCCTTTACAAGTGATATATAATTTATAACAAAATCTTAAATATGCGTTTATCTCAGAAAGCACGTTTATCGGAGTATGTTATCTCCCCCAAGTGAAAAACGTTTGAAAACAGTTCAAAGAGCGGGGTAAGTGAAACTCACTGTTTGCGAAGAATATCCCAAATTAGATCACCAAGTGATGCGCGTCGTAGAAACTCTCTAGCGTTCTAAATAACAAAGAGATTTTCTAAGTATCGGTACGTTTAACGAGTCTCTAGACTCGGCACATAATACCTATGCACGTAACGGATTTCGTGTTTCGTTTGTGAATCGTGTGTGACTTAAACAAGTACAATTGTGATACGATACATGAGTGAGCAATTACTTTCGTGTCACGTACTAATAACATACTTTACTAGCAATTATCCCCGTAAGGGCATTTTGGTCAACAAACAAAATTAACTAACCATTATTCCCCATAAGGGCAATTTGGTCAATTCATGGCAATCAATTAGCAACTATTCCCCGCAAGGGTATTTTGGTCAAAACATAACAAATATACAAAAACTATCATATTTCATGCATTTTTACACAACTCAGCAGTTAGTTTCATTATGACAGAATTTCTACTTGAAAGATTGTACTATTTCACCGATCATAACGTCTCAATTAATTCACCAAAAATCACCACAGAAGCATACATATCTTAGGTTTCCAGAACATATTTTATCTTATTTTTATTCCACATATTTTTCTTATAATGACCAAAACATTACAGCAAACTCATATCAGTCAGATTCATGCGCAACAGAATGTTATTTGCAATTCCCGTTAAACGAAAAATCCAATAAATGCAAGACCACTTGGGTTAGGTTCCTAACTCAATAAGTCAACTTCCAGAAGTGGAACCAACCCAATTGGCCTCGTAGATCATGAGATATAATATTTACAAAACAACCTAACAGCAGGTCTAACAACTCAGCTTTGCACCACGTTTTTGTAAAATCATAAAAGTTAACTTTCACACGTCCAAAAATTACAAATTTATATTCTTTAGAAACTAGACTCAACCTAGTTTACTGTAGTATCAATTATCTCATTCATTTACCACTTTTACATCCCGTTACAGTCATTCAATCATCAACAACACAATCTGTCCAGAAACTGTTTTCATCCAAACTCAACAATTTAACTATCTATAGATCACAAATCATTCATAGAACATTCTAGACATCATAACTCCTATCAATCATACCATACATACATAGTTAGGGTTTTACTTGATATCAAACTCAAAGACAACAATAATCATGCAACAATATCAAATCTAGTTATCAATCATCATCAATTAAATCAAGAATCACATGAATATCATAATACCAAGAAATCAGCCATAAAGGTTTACAATTAACCCAATAAAACTAACAATTAAACATAGAGGATACATAGAATAGTTGTGTATACCTTCCTAGCACCTTAATCTTCAATAAAACTTGAAAGATCTTGATTGTGTGTGTGTGTATATTAATCGATCTCAAGGAAATAAAGGGAGGGGATGGCTGCCGATTTTTGTAGGGGAATAGGTAGGAGGTTAGGGTTTAGGTTTACCATGTATTTATAAAGGAATATGTTACACTTTGGCCCCTCAACTCCTAAGTATTACTTTTTCTAGAACATTCTATCATAACTTGCACATTAAATTAACATGACAATAATATTATCACATAACACATAATCCTAACACATAACTATCACATAATTAGTGTTTTAGTGTTTTTCGTTTATTCATCAATCGTTTGCGTTTCGGTGCAAATCCCGAAAGACTACTACACATGTAGTAAGTGTTAAGCGTCATTTAAACCCTAGTTTAAATGTAATGAGGTTTGCGTTTAGATTCAATAATCTAAAGTTTGAATTGACGGAGTTGCGTTAACGGAGTTAACCTGAAATTGACGATTGTCACATATCTTTATTCAGTTATGTTCGTTTACATTTTAAACAAACGAATATAAACGAACACAAATGTTCATTTTTTAAATAAACGAACATGAACATAAATATTTGTTCGATTAAGTGTTCGTGTCCCTAAAGTTAAATGAACGAACACGAGCATGTCCTTATTCGTGTTTGTTTAATTCGCTTACAGTCTTTCATTATTCACAGTGATGAACATATCGGTCTCAATATCTAGGCTCTACCAATTTTATTTGTGTTCGTGAACCGTTCATGAACACATTCATTTTCTTAATGAACGAACACGAAAATAAAATCTCGTTTGGGTTGTGTTCGTGAACCGTTCGTGAACACAATATTTCCTTAACGAACGAACATGAACAAGGCCTTGTTCGTGTTTGTTTGGTTCGTTTACAGCCCTGGTAGCCATGAACCGTTCCAGGTAAGGGGTTGCACCCGGGCCAATTAGTGTGCGCTACACACACTCAAGGCGCAAGGTGCGCTTAGAAAATAATGCCCTTAGGGATATCATTTATGCACTAAATATTATATGCGCGCACCTACACGCCCTACTTGCGGTGC
>NW_027503898.1:0-23037 GCF_021521415.1 Bidens hawaiensis
AAAACCAATTCCATATCCATATCAAAATCACCTTACATATCCAACTCAAACTCATACCATATATTGACATAATCGACCCAGCCCAACAATCTCCAAACTCAACCTCCAAACTCAAACCCCAGGCAAGCGTAGGAGCTGACCCGAACAAACATACGGCCCACCCCGGCAGGGAAAATAGATGTAGATGAGCCTCACCCAATTACTAGTTACCAATCCACTCCCATAAATGGATACAACCGGGGTCCCATTTCTAAGGCACATAAACGAGATAGACTAATAATACCAAGAAGTTAACTAACACGTTCCTCAACAGTACTAGATGCTAATTTGGTCCCATTCCCAAATATATTTCACCCCATTTCTAGAGAACCTAAAATATGTTACTTACTTGGGCATTAGATGTAATCTTCATCAAGCATAAGAGACCCAAAAAAATATACCATTTAAAGCATCACAATAGTCTCGCCCACTGCTAGAGGTAGCCCTTAATCTGTCCAGCCCCGTCCCCACCAAATAGCCCAGGCCAAGCTTGGAGCAGCAATACTTCGGCCCAAATCATCAGACCCAGGTCCAATCTCCATACAAAACCATATCACCATTACAAGAATAACCAGAGAGGGCAGAAGCCCAACGCCATCCATCTCACAACGGTGATCAAGTCCATTCCAACAAACCGGATTCAAATTCCAATCCCGCTCCACAAACAAGATCCGCATGAATCCAAGAAACACTCCATGATCAAACCTCCAAATTTTGAAAAGTTTCCAACTCAAAGCAAAACATAATCTAAAACACCATGAACCTTAAGAACCAGCAAACATCAATATAGTTCCCCGGGACTCATAAATCAACCCAGATCATCTTTCTCGGATCAAAATCCAAGACCCAGGAACATCCATCAAATCATCTGATCATACCACCCCAACAAACAAATTCTCACGGCAAATACTTCCAGCCCCAAGAATAGCTCAAAAACATTAAGAACATCATAAAATTAGTCCAGGAAAGCCTTAAGCAACCATCAATGGTCGAATGCTGAGTCATGATGGAATTTGATCACAAAAGCTTGTGATCTTCAGCCTAGGTTAACCGGACTAAATTCGTTTAAGATCATATTAAAACCAAGGTAACAAGTACAATTACACCCCAAAACAGACAAGATTCCCCAGGTTCCATTCCTATCCCCTCAAACACTACAAACCACGAGCTAGAACAACCTGGTGTTGATACTCCAACACCCTGATTCAACCCACACATGCGTGATGTCTCCAGTTCCAACCACAAAAAATAGAAGGACAAGAAATATGACTAGGGAACCAAATGAATCGGGAGCAAAATCATACCATTAATCATAGAGACACGACTTCCATAGGATGAGCATCTTCAATTCACAAAGCCAGAAGGAACCAATTATTGCAACCCTTATGTATGAACTCCAGACCCTAGATGTGACCCCAACAAAAGCACTCCAGACCATCATCAAATCCTCATGCAAATCGAATGTCTAACACCATATAACAAAAGTTATCTGGGTAACAACCCGAAAAAAATCCAGACCGATTGACATCTTGGCAAGAAAATACCAAGATCGATCAAATCATCAGAGAATCACCACCAGAAAGGTTTGATTCCCGATGATGCATGGCACCCCTTACCCAATTGGTTGTCTAACACCAAGAAGAACGAAGCATTCCTGGGTAACAATTTTGGACGAACCAGAGTCGATTGACGTCGAATCCAGGAGGATTGATTGATCGAATCAGTGTAAGGATACAAGGATTGATCGATTCCAGACCACAAGAAGTGATTGGAGCCGACCGGGAAGAGATTAGATGAGAAGATGGGGGCGGCTCTAGGGAGGAAAAAAATCGCCTCCCCCTAGAGAGAAACACCTTGAGTTTCACACACTTAAGCCGTGCAAATGAAATTCCTTGGGGTTTAGGGTTTGGGTTTAGGGTTTTAGGTTTTCGAGTTTCGGGTTTATTTTGTAAGAGATAAAGAAGTAAAATTTTGATATTATAAATATATATACTATTAAACTTAAAAAAAAGATATTATAAATATTTACAATATTAAAACAAAAAAAATAAATTAATAGTAATACTTGATAGTTTTTAATTTGATATATGTAGTGGAGATTATTAAGTGAAAAAAAATGTTTTAGGGACTAATATTGTTGGGTGCGGATTTTTATCCTCGGAATTGAGCATAACTTGAGGATGTTGACTTAAGCTGTTTCTGAGGAAGGTACGTTGACTAATTCAATTGTCCTATATTATCTAACTGTTTTGCAGATAAGAGCACGTGTTAAATATGTTTATAAGAACGTGGATTACAACGGAATACTGCTTGAACTTCGTCAACAAACAAACGTGGGCAGTAACGGCTTGCTGAAGACTTAGTCTAGGGTTTCCGGAATAATCGGGATATCAGTTGTAAATCTCTTATTATATATTGAGCTGATAATATCGATAGGTCACACACAACTCACTGTTTAGCTACTATTACTCATTGTATCACTTAGCTCACGATCACTTATCAGCTCCAACACTTTGTATTCACCGATTTCATTATTAATAATATTGACAATGATAGTTTTCACCGTCCGGGGTTTTTTTTGTGGCGGAGATCATAATAATCAAGCGTTAATCCGACCAAAAGTTACGTTCATAATCCTTAACCGAAGCAAATTCGACTAAGGATTAAGTTATAAACTCTTGACCGAAACGAAGACAATTATAATCAAGGGTTTTTCCCTCATAATCATATCTTTGTGTTCGATCTTTTTACCATTAAGCACCTAGCCTCACGCACTAATATGATCAAAAGTTAGTTGTTAATTTTTGACCGAAACAATTTGGCGCCCACCATGGGGAAAACGGTGCTTTGATCATTATTCATTCTCAAACGAAACCCTACTCTCAATATCCACAACATGTCTTCACAGCCCAAGATTGTTTCATCTTCTGCCGCAGCCTCAGAATCCTCAGCGAAACCTTCCATGCCTCCTCCCCCTCCTTCTGTTGCTGTTATTCCAAAGAAACCTGACAACATTCAGAAGAAAGCTGCTACTCCAGTATTTTCGGGATCGAGACGATCCCCCCACGATCCCGTTATGGTATCTAATAATGAACTTTTGTCTATTTATAAGCAGTTACAGGAATAGATGGATCGCCAGAACAAGACCAACCAGATGCTGGTGAAGGAACTAGAAGATATCAGAAAAGCCAAGAAGCCGGCGAAAGAATTCACGCCATTAATCCTGAGATCTCTGGATTTCACTCCTCCAGGATCCTCAGGATTGGTGCGTCCAGAGTCATCCACGGCGTACAACCCTAGATCCTCGCTTTTCCAGCACTCAGGATCCTCAGGATTGTCACAGTCGGGGGGATCCTCAGGATTGTTCCAGCAATCTGGATCCTCAGGATTGTTTCAATAGTCTGGATCCTCAGGATTGTTCCATCAGGCTGGTCCTTATCAACAGGCGTTATCCTCAGGATTGTCGCAACAGGGAGGATCCTTAGGTCCTTATCAGCAGGTGGTATCCTCAAGATTTCCGCAACAAGCAGGATTCTCAGCATTACCTCCATCAGGGTCCTTCGATCCTCAACAGCCATTTGCTCAGACTCAGCAGTTTGCAGGGTCCTCCGAGATACACCAAGGAGACTTCATCCCGATGCAGGCTAACACCTCGACCACTCCATTTATCACTCCAGGAAATACTAAGTTTGGGAATACGAACTACATCGCCCAAGCCGCTCCTCAGAATGTTAATCAGGGTAACTCTTTCAATACAATACCATTTAATGCTAATCAAGGATTTTTTGCAGGATGCGGGCATAAATCCAGGCTTAGCCCGAGAATTGCAGAAGCTAAAGGACATGATATCGAATGTCCCTGGCATAATCCGTCCCATAGCTGAAGTCCCCACTGATAGTCACAGGATATCCCGGTTCGTGCCATCATTAGCGACGTGCAGATCCCAAAACGGTTTCAAACCCCAAATATGAAACTGTATGATTGCTCGACGGATCCTGAGGAACACGTCGCACAATATAGAGAACGTATGGAGATCAATCCAATCCCTATTGAAATCAAAGAAGCATGTCTCTGCAAAGGGTTTGGGTCTACCTTAACCGGAGAAGCCATGAAATGGCTACTGGGTATTCCTCCCAACACTATCAATTCTTTTTCTCATTTAGTTAACATGTTTAATAACCAGTTTTCTTGCAGTAGAACTTTTGAGAAAATGACAGGTGATCTTTATAGGGTTACCCAGAATCCTGGGGAATCCTTGAGAGATTTTATTTCCAGGTTTAGTAAGGAGTCGTTGGAAATTCCGAACCTAAACCCAGCTTCAGCAATGGAAGCTCTCAAGTTGGGGTTAGAAAAAGGCTCCTCTTTCTATGATGATCTCGTTATGACTCCATGCAGGTCATTAGACAAAGCAAGAAGCAGAGCTCTGAGGTTTATTAGGCTAGAAGACGACAAGAAAAACTCTAAGGTCGATATCCCAAAATATGATCAGACGAACAGGAAATTTGAATCCCCGGGAAAATCATATAGAGCAAAGCCTTACTACAAGCCTGATAACCCCAAGATTAATGCAGTAGATGAGGAAAATGATGAAGAATATCCTAAAATCTCTGAATATTGTTTTTTTGTTGATATTGGTGGATTAATGTGTGCCATGCAGGATTTAGGTGAGAAAGCCAAGTGGCCAAGGAAAGTCGATAGACCAGGAGCATGGAAAGACAAATCAAAATGGTGTGCCTTCCACGAAGACTTTGGGCACCTGACTGATGATTGCGTTGCACTCAGAAGGGAGGTCAGCTATCTTCTCAGCAAGGGCCACCTGAAAGAGCTACTTGGTAAGAAGAAGGGAAGAGAGCAGGATCCCGAGAAAATTCCTGAAAAGCCGACTCCTCCACCAGCGGATGCAAGAACAATCATGTTCATATCCGGAGGATCCGACATCTGTGGAACCTCTTATATTCTGCTGCAAAGAGAAATGCTGACCAAAGAAAGTTATAAGTGGCTGACAGGCCAACAAAGACATCTATTCTCACTAAAGAGAGGATTATATCCTTCGATGAAAGTGATAGAGTCGATGTTCAGGATCCTCATCATGATAGTTTGGTAATAACTTTATATGTGGCTAACCATTATGTTCGCAGGATCCTCACAGATGGCGGAAGCTCTGTCAACATTATTCAATTAGACGTGCTGAAAAAGATGAATATTCCTGAGGATGAGATCATCCCCAGTTCCTCATTATTGGTTGGATTCAGTGGAGAAACTAAAAACACTATTGGGGAGATTAAGCTCCCAATATATTTCGAAGGGGTAAATAAAATGCAAAAATTTTTGTGTTATTGACTGTTTATCTTGTTGCAATATTATATTAGGTAGGCCCTGGATACACGAGATGAAAGCAGTCCCATCTACTTATCACCAATGTGTAAAACTCCCAAGTCCGTGGGGAGTTATCAAAATCATCAGTGACCAACAAAACGCCAAGAATTGCTACACATCTTCCATGAAATGTACTGCCAAACCCCTGCAGGCGTAGCAATTACAGAAGCCAGCATGAGGCGTAATGGAGGCCAGGGAAAAAGAAATTAAAGAAGTACCTCTTTATCCCGAGGATCCTGAAGTCAAAGTGCTGATAGGAACTAGCATTCCTGAGGATATTGAATCAAAATTGCTCGATTTCCTCAAGTCAAGGCGATCAATATTTGCATGGAAACATGAAGATATGACAGGTATTTTCAAAGATATTATAACACATAAACTTGGAATTGATAATTCTTTCAGGCCAATCCATCAAAAGAGAAGAAAGTTTGCGCCTGAAAGAAACATAATCATTCAAGAGGAAGTAGAAAGACTCTTGAAGGCGAAAATGATTAGGGAAGTTCAATATCCCCGATGGTTAGCTAATGTGGTGGTTGTACAGAAAAAGAATGGCAAATTGAGAGTTTGCGTAGATTTCACATACTTGAATAAGGCTTGTCCTAAAGATCCATTCCCTCTACCACACATCAATTCAATGGTGGATGCTACAGCTGGTCACGAGATGCTGACATTAATGGACGCATCCTCAGGATTTCAGCAAATCCAGATGGAGCCTTCATATCAAGAAGATACGGCCTTCATGACTCCCACAGGTATTTATTGTTATATTGCTATGCCCTTTGGACTTAGAAATGCAGGTGCAACCTATCAAAGGTTAGTTAACATGATGTTCAAAGAGCAACTGGGGGACACAATGGAGGTCTATATTGATGATATGGTGGTGAAGTCCAAAAAAGCTGAAGATCACCTTCAAGATCTCAAGACAACATTTGATATCCTCGACAAATACAACATGAAGCTGAATCCTTCGAAATGCCATTGCGGAGTGAAGGCTGGCAAATTCTTGGGATACATGGTCACCAAAAGGGGGATAGAGGTGAGTCCAGAACAGAAACAAGCTATCCTAAATCTGAAATCCCCAGAATCGGTCAAGGATGTTCAAAGGCTGACCGGCAGGATAGCAGCGCTCAACAGGTTCATATCCAAATCCTCAGAAAAATGTAAAGAATTTTATGATATCCTGAAGAAAAACAAAAGGTTCGAGTGGACCAGTAAGCATGAGGAAGCTTTAGCATCCTTAAAAGCTTATCTCTCTTCTGCTCCTCTACTGGTAAAATCAGAGGAAGGTGAATCTCTATCTCTATATCTTGCTGTATCAAATAATGCTATAAGTGCAGTTTTGGCTAAGGATCTCGAAGGTCAGCAACACCCCATATATTATGTAAGTAAAGGTCTTTTGGATGCTGAAACTGTTGGTGCATTCTGTGACCGTCACTATGCAATTCTGACCAGCGGATCGTCACAGGCGAAGTTATAACAACTTCGCCAACGGCGAAGTTGTAACAACTTCTGCCTTAGGCGAAGTTATCACAACTTCGCCCTAGGCGAAGTTATGAACAACTTCGCCTACTGAAGCCCAAGCCCGTGAAGATTGTCTATATATACATGTGTCGTGTTAGGTTATAGAGGGTGAATCCAGTAATTCAGAGAGTGTGTGTTACAGTTTGAGTGTCAAGAGAGAGCAAGAGAGTGAGAGTCGTGTGAGACGACCCGAGGTAGAGCTCACCTCGGGTCAGTCGTGTTTCTGTTTATGTTATGGTATGTAACGTGTTTTATTATTATATGAATCTGCAGATTTGATTATCCATTCTTGTATTTGTTTGTGTATTTGATCGTGTACGTGTTTGTGTTCTTCGTCTATACACCAATAAACGAGTCTAGGAGGATTCCGCACTCCTAGACCTCGTGCGGATCTCGTATCGATCAGCACCGGGACTAACAAGTGGTATCAGAGCCTTAGGCTCTTATGCTATGGTTCGAGATCTGCGTTTTGGTGTTTCTGGCACGTTTCTGTGCGTTTCTGGCCGAACAGCGCCGCAGGCGAAGTTATTGTTCATCAGGCGAAGTTATTGTTCATCAGGCGAAGTTGCCGTCACTGTTCGTAGGGTTTCAGCGAAGTTATGAACAGGCGAAGTTATGAACAGGCGAAGTTATGAACAGGCGAAGTTATGAACAGGCGAAGTTATGGCCAGGCGAAGTTAGCAGCCAGGCGAAGTTATGGCCAGGCGAAGTTATGGCCAGGCGAAGTTAGCAGCCAGGCGAAGTTATGGCCAGGCGAAGTTATAGCCAGGTGAAGTTAAAAAAAAAAAAAAAAAAAAAAAAAAAAAAAAAAAAAAAAAAAAAAAAATTGTTTGGAGTTTTCGTCTGTATGGCCAGGTGTACACGATTATTGTGAGACCAGAGATGTTGTTCCGTCAACGAGTGATCTTGTTATCTCTTGGTCTTACGTGTGAACAAATACGTGTCAACTCTGGATTTGGAGTTGAGGTTGTGAATGGGATATTGTTTGAAACTGGATATTGACACATATTCGGGTGTTTGTGGGCAATGAAATTGTTGTTGTTCGAGGTTGACCAATTGAAGAAAGTCAAATTCAACTGAAGGTTTTTGTCATTACTGGATTGCGGTCAGAGCATATTATTTATGTTATTTTCAAGGCGTTCGAGAATTGGATCCTGAAACGTGATGCTTATTTATACGAGTGAAGATTCTGGAACAAGTTGGATTTAACCGGGAATTAAAGTGTCTATGTTCTTGATTGTTATCCCTGGTGATTGAAGATGCTTCGGATTAATTAATGGTCATGTGTTAGATTCTGTCAAGGTGGTTTTGTGATGAAATTGATCACCTGATGTTGAGTAGTTGAAGATTAAACCTTATCGTATGCCGACGAGTTGGTGAAGTTGTGGAGGAAGCCCAACTTCATGTGTTGGTGAAGTCAGATGGACTCACGTGATTGGTTGAGATGATCTATTGGCACGAGGATGCATGCATTTCAAAGACCTCAATCGTTATAGTCGGAGAAGCTTACACTGAAGGGGAGATCTGATATGGAAGACGCTGGGTGATTGGTAGATTTGTGAAGCTACAGGACAGATTCAGACACGGCTGGTTGATGAACAAAACAGAAGATCATCAGTTAAGAGGGAGTCTGTTAGTGCATGTTTTGTAACAGATGATCTTTCGTGTTTGTTAGAATTGAGAGCAACGGTCAAAGGGGAGACTGTTGGTGCATTCTGTGACCGTCACTATGCAATTCTGACCAGCGGATCGTCACAGGCGAAGTTAGCACAACTTCGCCTAGGCGAAGTTATAACAACTTCGCCAACGGCGAAGTTGTAACAACTTCTGCCTTAGGCGAAGTTATCACAACTTCGCCCTAGGCGAAGTTATGAACAACTTCGCCTACTGAAGCCCAAGCCCGTGAAGATTGTCTATATATACATGTGTCGTGTTAGGTTATAGAGGGTGAATCCAGTAATTCAGAGAGTGTGTGTTACAGTTTGAGTGTCAAGAGAGAGCAAGAGAGTGAGAGTCGTGTGAGACGACCCGAGGTAGAGCTCACCTCGGGTCAGTCGTGTTTCTGTTTATGTTACGGTATGTAACGTGTTTTATTATTATATGAATCTGCAGATTTGATTATCCATTCTTGTATTTGTTTGTGTATTTGATCGTGTACGTGTTTGTGTTCTTCGTCTATACACCAATAAACGAGTCTAGGAGGATTCCGCACTCCTAGACCTCGTGCGGATCTCGTATCGATCAGCACCGGGACTAACAAGTGGTATCAGAGCTTTGAAGGCGTTCGAGAATTGGATATTTCCTCGCTTGATCCTTCCAAGCAGGAATGTAGAAGATCTTCTTGCACTTTCACGCGTGCGCCCCTTCTCTCACACAAACCGACACAACTCCTTGATATTTCCTCGCTTGATCCTTCCAAGCAGGAATGTAGAAGATCTTCTTGTTGTTCAGCACTTCCAGATCAGCCTGCGATAGATTAACAAGATGCATCGGGTCATAAACCCGAAGAACTTCTTGTTCGTCCTCATCTTCCATAACCGCCTCAGCTGTCTCGCAATCCACATACCACCATTTCAGATCTGTTAGGACATTCTTGGGCATGACTCTCATTGGTACTTCCTTCAGATGTCGGACTGGTTTATACTTCATAACCATCCATGGTTTTCCGTCAGCCCTCATTCCCCTATCTTTATCTTCTATCAATCTTCCTTTCTGAGGCTTTAGCAGTTCAAACTTTTTGTCTTTGATGGCTTCTTTCCAGACGATCTTTTCAATAATTCTCGCCATATTATCGTTACTTCTGTTAATTAGCCCCAGTCTTGCTAACTCTTTCACCTCGCATTCCGGTAGGGAGTTTAGAGATCTCAATAATCTTTTAAAGTATTGAATGCCGTCGTACCTTTTGATCACAAATAATTTCAACTCTTTGTCGTACAACCAGCATATAATACCTTTCTTCGACTCTGCATAGCCCTTTATATTATACGTCTTTCTAAACATTGTTGGCACTGCAGGCTTCTTAGTTTTAACAAACCATTGAGCACACCCTTCTTTCCAATTTGGTTGCTCCTCCCATACCGTATCATCTACCACATTCTCATCTCCCAAATCTGCTCTTTCAACAGCTGGAATCTCATGTTCCACTGCGTCATCCACGATCTCTCCTTCTTCCAACACATTCACCACATCAATATTTTCTCCAATCCTTTCAATTTCCTCCACGGGCAACACATCATCGTCATCATCATTCACAAAGTCATCAACCTCCTCCTCATCTAACTCCTTCATCTAACCCTTCTTTTCAAGGCGTTCGAGAATTGGATCCTGAAACGTGATGCTTATTTATACGAGTGAAGATTCTGGAACAAGTTGGATTTAACCGGGAATTAAAGTGTCTATGTTCTTGATTGTTATCCCTGGTGATTGAAGATGCTTCGGATTAATTAATGGTCATGTGTTAGATTCTGTCAAGGTGGTTTTGTGATGAAATTGATCACCTGATGTTGAGTAGTTGAAGATTAAACCTTATCGTATGCCGACGAGTTGGTGAAGTTGTGGAGGAAGCCCAACTTCATGTGTTGGTGAAGTCAGATGGACTCACGTGATTGGTTGAGATGATCTATTGGCACGAGGATGCATGCATTTCAAAGACCTCAATCGTTATAGTCGGAGAAGCTTACACTGAAGGGGAGATCTGATATGGAAGACGCTGGGTGATTGGTAGATTTGTGAAGCTACAGGACAGATTCAGACACGGCTGGTTGATGAACAAAACAGAAGATCATCAGTTAAGAGGGAGTCTGTTAGTGCATGTTTTGTAACAGATGATCTTTCGTGTTTGTTAGAATTGAGAGCAACGGTCAAAGGGGAGACTGTTGGTGCATTCTGTGACCGTCACTATGCAATTCTGACCAGCGGATCGTCACAGGCGAAGTTAGCACAACTTCGCCTAGGCGAAGTTATAACAACTTCGCCAACGGCGAAGTTGTAACAACTTCTGCCTTAGGCGAAGTTATCACAACTTCGCCCTAGGCGAAGTTATGAACAACTTCGCCTACTGAAGCCCAAGCCCGTGAAGATTGTCTATATATACATGTGTCGTGTTAGGTTATAGAGGGTGAATCCAGTAATTCAGAGAGTGTGTGTTACAGTTTGAGTGTCAAGAGAGAGCAAGAGAGTGAGAGTCGTGTGAGACGACCCGAGGTAGAGCTCACCTCGGGTCAGTCGTGTTTCTGTTTATGTTATGGTATGTAACGTGTTTTATTATTATATGAATCTGCAGATTTGATTATCCATTCTTGTATTTGTTTGTGTATTTGATCGTGTACGTGTTTGTGTTCTTCGTCTATACACCAATAAACGAGTCTAGGAGGATTCCGCACTCCTAGACCTCGTGCGGATCTCGTATCGATCAGCACCGGGACTAACAGAAACCAGGTATTCTTATCTTGAGAAATTAATTTTAGCCCTTATTATGTCATCTACTAAACTTAGACATTATTCTGAAACTCACCCTATATGTGTTAAAACTAACTATCCTATTAAGTCTGTTTTGAGAAAACCAGAAATGTCAGGTAGAATGGCAAAATGGGCAGTAAAGCTAAGTGCATATGATATAACATATGAACCTAGGACTGCTATCAAATCCCAGGCATTAGCAGATTTTGTGGCTGATTTCACCAGTGAGCTTAAAGAAAAGGCAGACTTAGAAGTCCAACAACTTGAAGAAACAAAAAATAAGTGGACTCTATACACTGATTGTGCTTCAAATGTTAGAGGAACAAGTCTCGGGATTCTGCTGAAATCGCCACAGGGGGACATTATACCTCAATCCATATCCTGCGGATTTCAAGCCACAAATAATGAGGCCGAATATGAAGCTTTGATAGCAAGATTACAACTAGCAATCGACATGAAAATCAGGTTTATTCAAGTACATGTTGATTAATTATTATTAACTAATCATTTTAATGGTTCATATACTGTTAGAGGAGAAAGACTAATGAAATATCTAGAGCTAGTCAAAAAACTAGCAAAGTGTTTCGAAATATTTGATATTTCGCAGGTACCTAGGGAAGAAAATGTTGAAGCAAACGCCCTAGCATATTTAGCTTCATCCTTCAGGATACCAGAAGGTGTCAAGATCCCTATCGTACACATCCTGAGCCCAGCAATAGAAGAGCAAGGTGTCAATGAAATATCAAAAGATTACGAAGATGTGGGAGTCAAGAATCCTGAGGATAATGAAGATTCTTGGATTATCCCAATCAGGAAATATATTCAGGATGGAGTTATCCCAAAGGATGAAAACTCAAGAGTTTTTCACACAAAGGTAATCCCATATACTATAATGAATGATATATTATACAGAAAATCTCTTGCTGGACCATATCTTAGGTGCTTGGAGAAGGCAGAAGCTCAAGAAGTTCTTCAAGATATCCATGATGGGGATTGTGGAAACCACACTGGGGGCAGAGCACTATTCTCGAAAATCCCGAGGACGGGGTATTTCTGGCCAACGATGAAGAGGGACGCTATGAATTATTCTCATAAATGTGATTCATGCCAGAGACATAGCAACATTTTACACCAGCCAGCAGAACCATTATATCCTATTATATCCCCTTGGCCTTTTATGAAGTGGGGAATGGATATCGTGGGGAAATTACCAAGAGCTCCAGGAGGAAAAGTTTTTATGTTGGCTATGACAGATTATTTCTCGAAGTGGATCGAGGCAGAAGCCTTTGTTCAAGTTAGAGAAAAAGAAGTTATCTCATTCATCAAAGCAATATCCTGACCAGATTTGGGATTCCGGCAAAGATAGTATGCGACAATGGCTCGCAATTCATCGGCAAGAGAACAACTAACTTGTGTGCCAGTTGGGGAATCAAGATGATCACATCAACACCTGTCCATCCTCAAGCTAATGGACAGGCCGAATCGATCAACAAAATCATCATCAATAACCTGAAGAAAAAGTTGGGGTCTAAGAAATGAAAGTGGGCCGAGGAACTACCTTTCGTTCTTTGGGCAAATAGAACCACTTCAAAGAATGCTACTGGTCAGACTCCTTTCTCATTAGTGTTTGGAGCTGAAGCAGTTATACCCACAGAAATGGTTATCCCAACGGCCAGAGTCACCCATCAAAATCCCGAAGATAATACTCGAAGTCTACTCGAAGATCTAGATGCGGTAGAAGAACTCCGGGATTTGGCAAAGATCAGAATGGCTTCTTACCAACAGAAGATAGCAAAGTCATACAACAAGAATATCAGAGTTCGAAGGTTTCAAGAAGGGGATTTGGTTCTCCGAAAAGCTTTTCAAAATACTACAAATCCTACGGATGGGAAGCTCGCACCAAAGTGGGAAGGTCCTTACCTGATCGATTTGGAAGCAGGAAAGGGGGCATACAAGTTGTCTATTTTAGATGGTGACTTACTACCAAGGGCTTGGAATGCTATGCATCTCAAAAAATATTTCATGTAAGATTCTATCCCGAGGATAACTGTTATACTAAACTAATAAAGGTATGTACTCAAACCTATACTTTTATTTATTTTTTAATATTATTATTCTTCAAACATGGTACTGACTTAAGCATCGGAGGGGTGTTAGCAAGGCTAACACCCACCCCTCACTTAGAGTTGACTGTTTTGTAGATATGAGGGATTCTCATATGGAATAAAATTAACAAGGCCTTCGTCGCCAGTTTCTAAAGGCCCTGTCGCCAGCTTATTCCTAAGGTATGAGAGGTTTTCACCTCTTCTAAGGTTAAAGAGATCTTCATCTCTTCTTAAGTCGCCTGTAGAGCACGTTTATTCAGCCTTAATTTGAGAGGCGGGGCCAGCACTTGAAATAGAGTAACTTGTTACCTCGTTATCTTCGGCTGTTGGTTTGGACCTTGAGGTTTAAGGGATCTTCATCTCTTCTTAAGACGCCTGTAGCGCATGATTTATTCGGCCTTAGTTTGAGAGGCGGGGCCAGCACATGAAATATAATGACTTGTTACCTCGTTATCCTCGGCTATTGGTTTTAATCACAAGTTTATGGTAGACGTACCATAATCTAAGGTTAAAGAGATTTACATCTCTTCTAAAGGGCCTCGTCGCCAGTTCATACTTAAGGTTTAAGACATTTACATCTCTTCTAAAAGGCCTAATCGCAAGTTCGTTTCTAATGGTTTAAGAGATTTTTCATCTCTTCTTAAGGGCCTTGTCGCCAGTTTATTTAGGCCTTGTCGCCAGAATTTCTAAAAATATTTTTCAGGATAATGCTCATGTCACAATTCTATTGCTATATCTTCAGGATTAGAAGAATATTCTAAACAGTGATCTTATTGCAAGGATAAGACGATCTGGACAATTTCCAGATTAATTGATACACGGTTCTGGTATGATTTACTATTTGTAAGAATTTTATCTTTCGTATTATTTAAAGTTTATGACTTAATATTGGTTTGCTGGTAAAACTTAAACTATTACTAAGAGATTTTTCATGAAACTTAGATTTTTCTAAAAACGGAAAAAATGAAAGCATGCCAATATACGTCATAAAAAGTTGTACTAATATTATTATACAGAAAAAGATAGTCCGGGTTTCGTTCAAAACGGAGCCCATCCACCCGAACTATCATTATTGTTTTAAGTGCATAAAGTAAAAGACGGTTTGGGTTTTGTCCTGAACCAGGATCCCTCCACCCAAACCATTATCCTGAGCATACTACATTATCCTTATACAACCATAATATAAATTGTTCAAAACAACCATTCAAAACACATAAAAACAACCTGGAAACCAGGTTCAAGCTTTTCCACCTTCAGCATCCTCACCTTCCTTCTTCTCCAAATCCATCGCCTCCCCAGCCTCAGTCTCCTTCACATCTTCACCAGCTCCAGCATCCTTGATCACCTCAGAAGTCCCAGCCATCTCATCCTCTTCAAGCTTCTCCCCCCTTAGCATCTTGAGCTTTTTCTTCCATGTTATGGAATTGCAACACTCCATCACACGACCCTTCGCTTGTACTTCCTCAGACATCTTGATCATCGACTCCAGAATGCTGGCGGCTGCACACTTCTTAGCATCCTCAAGAAACTCAGCTTTCTCTGACTCGAATGAGGTTTTGAGATTCGAAATCTCTTTGTCCTTTTTTTTGAGCAGCTTGTCCTTGGTGTTAACAGCGTGTAGAAGATCGACAAGCTTGGCTTCAGCCTCTTTCTTTGACAATTCAGCATCTTGGGATATCTGACGGTAACTTTCGGTTTTCTGTTATTCCCAAATCAATGTTAGTTTTTCTGCAGATTACTATTTTCAGGATAAGCAAAAAGTACTTAATGTTCCAAGAAAGTTAGCAAGAGCTTGAAGCTTCTCTACAGCATCAGAGATGGTCATATCAGCAAAGGGCTCGGTTTCAGCCGAAGTGGTGGCTTTCCTCTTCTTTTGTGCAACACCTTTTTGGCGAGTAGTTGGAATTCTCACCGAAGGGGAAAGTGTCTTGGAATGCTCTTGCTTCACCACAGGCCTATCCTCAATGAGATCGTCCAAATCAACTAAGCAAAAAGACTTAGGCTTCGGCATTCCTACACAATGATTTATCAAGTTATTTTCAAGATAACAAAATCCCTAGAAAACCTAATATCTAAATCTTTAAAAAGACATTGGTCTTCGTCGGTCGCCGGAATGAGACCTTGGTCGACGAAATCATCTGAGGTTGCGAAGGAAAAAGGGTTGGGCGCCCGAGGGGTTCTCTTTCTCATTATTGTTTGGTCGGAAGGAAAATTTCAAGAAAATAAAGAAGACAAAGAAGAAGGACTGACCAGGCTTTGAATCGATGGAAGAAGTATTGATTTGAAGTTGGGAAATGGTTTAATTATAACCTGGAAGGGCGGTTATAGGCTTTTCTCGATCCGCGTACACGTCCTTTCAGTTGACAGAAGATATTTTACTTTTCAAAATTTGAAATTTTTACAGCTGTTCCGCCTTATCTTTAAAAATTGGGGGCAATTGTTGGGTGCGAATTTTTATCCTCGGAATTGAGCATAACTTGAGGATGTTGACTTAAGCTGTTATTCTGAGGAAGGTACGTTGACTAATTCAATTGTCCTATATTATCTAACTGTTTTGCAGATAAGAGCACGTGTTAAATATGTTTATAAGTTGTAAACTCTTGACCGAAACGAAGACTATTATAATCAAGGGTTTTTTCCCTCGTAATCATATCTTTGTGTTCGATCTTTTTACCATTAAGCACCTAGCCTCACGCACTAATTTGATCAAAAGTTAGTTGTTAATTTTTTACCAAAACAAATACGTATATAAATAATGTTAAGAGGCAATAGTAATTTATTTAATAAGTTAAGGGGGGTGTATATTTAGTAAAAATAGTATAAAGAGGGGTACGTTTAGCAACACCCTTATATTCGTAATGATTATTATTTTCATATTTGACTATTGCAATAATGACCATTAGTCATTGTTATTACACCTTAATGGTTATTATTCAGTCAATAATTAGTTATGACATTTATGGCTATAAAACCATTCCATATGCATCAGTTCAAGACACACCAAATACCACATCTCTCTCTAACTCTCTACTACCACATTGTTTCGTTTTTTTCTTCAGGTGAGTGATCAAGCCCGGCAGTATGTTGTTGTTGTTTCGAACCGGCGTATTCTAAGAACAAACTGAGAATCTATTTAATGGAATTGTGTCAAACACAAGCCCTGTTCACTGTTTCATGTTTTATTTCTTTATTGTTTTTTATTTTCATACAGGATTTCTAACACTTTTCAAATCCACAATTTTATACTATGCATTTACATGTGCAGATCTTATAGTTTATTTAACTTAACAAAACAAAAACAATGATTATTACATTGGTTTGTGAATGTTATATCTAAAACTAAGTTTTTTTAAAAAGATGCCTGATGCACTATTGATTATAGTTGTCCGTCTAAAGCTAATAAAATTACGTGTTTAAAAACTAATTACAACGATACAACCAACTATTACAACATCCAACTATTACAACGCTACATGTAACTATGCATGTAATTTTTCATGGTATGATGTACTAATGAATTGTATTACAAATTCTAATCTATTACAATAATGCTTTTTGACCACCTGTAAGACACAAAGCTTAAAAACTCACGTATTTACACACAGTGGCGGACTCAGGATTTTTTGCCAATGGGGTCCCATATTTTCGGTGTTCAAATTTTTCGGGTCGGTCGTTGTTCAGGTCGGGTCGAGGCGAAGAACATAATAAAAAACAATATCATAATGGGTCGGGTTGACACATAAACACTTTGTTTTCCCTTTCTTAAACATTTTTGAGATAGAACCTAGATCCACCCTTTCATAAGCATGTGTTGAAAACCATTAACTTAGACTAGTGAAAAATAAAACTGATATTTTAAAGTGTTTGAATGTTTCTAAAGAAAACCATGCATAAAGTTGAAAACAATGATATGCATTTTAGAGGTGTTTGAATGTTTCCAAAGTTATCATTGCAACATTAGCAATCAAATGATTGATTAACACTGAAAATAAACCAAAAAACCAAAAACTGAGCCTTGTAAGACTTGAACCCATGACCTTTCAAAGATAAAACAAGGGACTTTTCACCAGACCACATCAACATTAATAGTATGGGTTCCAAGTATTAAATCTTATGGGGTCCTCAAAAAATTTAATATACCGCTTCTAATAAATTTTTAAAAAACATTGGTGTCCCGGGACCCCGATCCACACTATGTGGGTCCGCCCCTGTTTACACATCTACTATTATAATAAATAAAAACCATTGTTGTGCCACATGGTACCTAATTGTCCCATTTTTTTCCATTGACATAATATTTTTCAACTTTAAAAGTGATAACTATCTAATTAAAACAATTAATAAATATTTTAAACATTTCATATGTAACATTTCGGTTTTTCGTATTCGGGTAATCCAAATTGGTTTAGTATGTTTATTATTATTTTTATCTATATAACTTTGAGTTTAATACTCAAACACCTCTAACTATACTTTAACCCATTCTTGCACCCTCCACCATTTACCAGGGACTAGTGTGCAAAAAAAGAATATATTATCTTCATCTTCATCGTCCCGTCGCCACCCCCCCCCCCTTTTTGTTTCTTGCTCCTCAGTTCTCGTAGTATTTGTGAAATTGATCTTGCAAAATCCTTTGGTTACCTTAAACGAATCATGCCGACACTACAAACATGGTAAATAATCGCAATAAGATATCAATCAAACGTCTATATAGACATAATGATAATTCAAGTCATAATATGCTATGTAGACAATAAGATATCGTTTCTTAAAACATAGCAAACCATCCTACTCAAGTCTTAATATGCTATATAGACATAATGATAATTCAGTCAAACGTTACCACACACTCATCTTAACCTCGTGACCAAAACCCCTCAAGCAATTGTGTCTTCAAAGCAGCCTAACACCCCGTTCGTGATCAAGCTAAGCCGAAACCCTAATTTCGCCGTTCACCCTCAATCTGTGAAATGTGCAGTTGAGAACTTGAACATTGGTAAATGGGTTTGTCCCACATTGGTAAAACGCTAGAGAGACGCCTTAGTATTTTGATGGTTGAACCACATACTACGACAAGTGTTGACGTGAGGTTTTACTTTTTTGTTAGTGTATAGTGATCCCACATTCAATAATTTCACTGGTGTGTCAAGTGAATTACTAAAACACTGAATGTTAGAGGTGCACAAATCGGGTTTTCTAAATACCCGGGTTCGGGTATAGAACCGGGTTCGGGTATGACCGGGAACAGGTATGACCGAGTATTGGTAATAATCAGGTAGGGTTCGGGTCGGGTATAGAACCGGGTATTCTAAAACCGGGTATTTGAATACCCTATTATCGGGTATTGAAAAAACTCTATTTACGGGTTTTTTCCGGTATTTTTTATATAGATTGGATTTTTTAAAAGTTTACACTTTTTAGGGGTATTATTCGGGTATTTTTAAGGTATTTTTCGGGTATACATCGGGTATTTGAAATACCCGGTTTCGGGTATTGGAAAACCTTGGTTCCGGGTTCGGGTATTACCGGGTACAAATCGGGTCCGGTTCGGGTTCGGGTTTTAGTGCCAAAATGCATACCCTATCCGTACCCTACGGGTAGGGTCGGGTTCGGGTATTAAAAACCCGGGTGTTAGAAAAACCGGTTCCGAGTATTTATTTCGGGTCCGGTTCCGGGTTCGGGTTTTTTATGCACCTCTACTGAATGTGTCTCTTTGACAAATCACAACATTCACCATCAATATTAGAGGGTGAAAAGTACATGTTACCCTATATTTGGAAATCTAGTAATATAAATAATTTAATATTTAGTCCCCAACTGGCATTTATCTTGATAATCAAGACATTGTTTTAACTATTTTAACTTGGTCCATATACATATTCTTTTATTCTACTTGATACAATTGCTAATCATTCAGGTTTATATATGTTTAGTAAATAATTTAGGAGCTCTAGTTCTAAGGCCACCCGCAGTGGGTAACAAAAAGGGGGCGACAACACTGCCCCTGGGCGAGAAAAGGGGCAGCGCGAGGGTTATTTGTCGCCGGCAATGTTTGGGAAAATATTATTATTTTATTTTTGTGTGTCTATGTGATATATATATATATATACTAGTTTTTATCCTCCGTATTACGGGGGTTGTTTTATAATGTTTGTTCTAATATTTATTTATTTTTTGAATTTATTGTTTTTATTGTATGAAAATTAATAATATACTTATGATTTGATAATAAATTGTTTTACAAATCAATGAGATGTTATAACCCGGTTTAAAAGCTATATGGTTTTGATAAGACCCAAGACCCATTTATTTTTTTTACTATAAAATTGGTTTTTAATTATAATTAATGATAAATAATATTTATGAAAGTTAATAATATACTTATGGTTTGATGAGACCCAAGACCCGTTTATTTTTTTACTATAAAATTGGTTTTTTAATTTAAAAAATATATATATATATCTTTTTAAAAATAAATAAGATGTTAATTTTTGGTATATCCTATTTTATAGGATTTTTACATCAATAATTTGGTAAGAATAATTTTTAATTTAATGAGATGTTATAACCCGTTTAAGGAATCTCTGGGTTTGGTAAGAGTCATACCCATTAATTCGGGTCAAATGCATGAGAAGCCTCCATTTAAAAATCAAGTAAATCTGGTGACTCCAAAAAAGGGGGGGGAGCGACCACATCGCGACACGTAGGATTTTTATGTCTTCGTTTACATATATTATATAGGTAGATATATATATATATATATATATATATATATATATATATATATATATATATATATGAGGAAAAGTGAATATAATGCTGTTAAGCATCTAACCTTACATGTGAAACCATCAAAACTACGTAGTTTTGATGGTATATTTCTAAAAATAAAAAGATTTTATGTTTTCTTAATTACCTTAAACAAATTTAGCAAATTTTGAGTAGGCCTGTATATATATATATATATATATATATATATATATATATATATATATATATATTATATATATATATATATATATATATATATATATATATATATATATATATATATATATATATGAGAAAAGTGAATATAATGCTATTAAGCATCTAACCTTACATGTGAAACCATCAAAACTACGTAGTTTTGATGGTATATTTCTAAAAATAAAAAGATTTTATGTTTTCTTAATTACCTTAAACAAATTTAGCAAATTTTGAGTAGGCCTGTAATTCTTAATTCATCGTCATGGATGCAAACAATTTAAAATATGACCCCATAATAGTTTGTTAAGAGGAGGAAGATGATTAATTAAATACATATATTAGTAAGATGTGAGTGGCTAAGAAATAACTTTAACTACCTTCATTTTAATTGAAAAACAATTGAAGATTTAAAAATCCTCTAATGGCTAATTTAAAATATGACCCCATAATACAGATGTACACACCCCACTCCAATATTGTTTTTCATTCATGATGATAAATTAAGAATCAAGAATTAGGTTACCTGATATTCGCTATATTAGTAGAGGAATGAGAATTAAGAACAACAAAAAAATTAGTTTTTTTAATTATTTCATTAAAACTACGTAGTTTTGATGGTTTCACATGTAAAGTTAAATGCTTAACAACCCCATATTCACTTTCCCCTATATATATATATGTGTGTGTGTGTGTGTGTGTGTGTGTGTGTGTGTGGGCCACAACATCATTACACCCCTAAAACAAAAACTCACCCCTTGTTGATTGGGCGTCACATGACACAAACGCTTCATTTTATAGTCCTTTTACTACACATAGCCTAAGACCAAAAGTGGCTTAAAACTTAATCTTGAAAACGAAGGCTTGAAGAATTACTTACACTTACGATTTCAAAACCCCCTCGGAAGAGCAAAAACGTGTGATCAGCCATATCCGACCAACAGAGTAGGATCGTAACTAATCAAATAACCTCACGTTTGAATGAACAAATCCTTTAAATCATTACCATTTATTAAAAACAAAAAATAACATTGATGTTATACTCTAAAAAGAGACATTTTTTGAAAACAAAAACCGCAGCTTCAATATTAAATGATCGCCTTCATTGGTACGATAATGTTCCTAAAACATAACTAATATTTTATAAAGTCAATGCACCACCTTTTATTGGCCCGACGTTAATGCTCTTTTGTTCATATACACTAGTTCTTTTTTTTTTTCTATGTTGTCGACTATATGCTTCTGATTTTTTTTAAGTGAGATGGAGTTGTTCAAACTTCAAAGTTTTAAAGTGACGAGTAACATGTATAATAATGGGTATTTAGAGATATTTTTCCCTCTTACATATAATATGACCGACTTTTCAACAAGTTAGTCTTGTATAATTAAGATTTAAGAATATGAACACTTGATTAGTAGTATGAGATGGACACCTCGAACAAATTTTATGTAATACATTAGTACCGTACTACCGTTACGTTAAATCTGAAGTGCAGATAATGGTATAGAATGCTTTATTTCTTGTTAAAATATAATTTTAGAATTATATATTTATATGTATAGATAAAGGATGGAATACGAAAATCGTTTATCGTACAATAGGTACGCGAGTGTCTGGAGCATCCATCTTCAATAACCATTTATGCGAGCTGGCCTCCTTCAACCCCTTCTTCCGTCGATTCCGTCCACCTTCACCATCGCCGTTCAACGATTCCGTCCACCATCCACCTTCGCGACCACCATCTTCTTCCGACACAACCATCGATCGTTGCTCACATGTCAGTTGATTAAATTGCCCAATTAAAATTGAAATTGTTGAACTAATTGATTAATTAAACTTTGAAATTGGTCCAATTAATCATCAATTTGAAGTTTCAATTAATCAATTGAGTTTTGCAGAAACCCAGTTGCAGACGCTCCATATTTTGTTTATATGATCGAATCAATGATCAAATTAACGGTCGATTGACGATTGTTTTGATGATTATTAGATTATATGAAGTAATTTCAGTGTTCAATTTCATGTTTATAGGTGTTTAATTCTTTTTTTTTGTTAGTTTTAGAAGTTCTGAACACCCAGAACTTCTTAGAACTTCAAAACTTTTATCAGAACTTCTAAACTTTTTTGAACACCCAAAACTTCTTAGAACTTCTAAACTTTATTAAACAACCTAAACTTCTTAGAACGTATTAGAATGTTTAAAGATGTTCATTTTTTTTTAACACCCAGAACTTCGTTGAATGTATTAGAACGTTTAAAGATGTTCTTTTTTGGTCAGAACGTTTAAAGGTATTCAGTTTTGTTTCAGAACGTTTAAACATAATATTTTGAACCCTAATCAGAGCTCGATTAAGTGCGTTATTTCTGCAATTTCATAATTGATTGATGAATCTAAATGCATCTACACATCAATTCGATTGATTAAATCATCATTTTGGTGTTTATTTTGGTCAGAACGTTTAACTTTGAGCAGAACGTTTAAACATGAACCCTAATCAGAGCTCAATTAAGTGTGTTAATCTGTATTTTCATAATCGATTGATGATTCTAAAGCCTCTTACACATCAATTC
>NW_027503899.1:0-22710 GCF_021521415.1 Bidens hawaiensis
TTGATATATGTAGGTTATAATTACACATTCCGTTAACATATGATTTCTTTAACTAGAATGATATCCTAAGCAAAGCCATTTTCGGGATTATCAAGACTCAGAGAAATACATCATAACTTATATCTCATCATTTCTAAGTACAATATAAGGATCCATGTTTCGATAATGTATCAAAGTATTTCTGTCTTTCAAGAACATGAATCGATCATGAACGATTGCCAATATAATTGACAATCCCCAACTTTGAATTAGTATTTTAAGATGGTGAAACATTTCTCATCAAAAGATAATTGTAAGATAATCATCTACTTTACTAGACTACACCATATGTTTTAAATAACACATGATTAAACTAGAACAATCTAACCAAATGTAGATGAATCTTCCTTCTTAATGATGATGATGATGGTTGATGACGATGGTTGATGGTGATGACCTCCAAGCCTTCACACTCTTCACTAGATCTTCAATGATGATGATGATGGTTGATGACGATGAATCTTCCTTCTTAATTTCGACCACGGCCCCGTGGTTGAGAGACACAACCTCGTGCTTTTGTTCCCAGTTTTTGTCTTTTCTTGTAGATTTTTTGTCTTTTCTGGTGTTCAGAAACATGGGGGCGTGTTTCTTGAGGCATGGGGGCGTGTTTCTTTGTTTTTCTTGTGTTTTCTTCTGTTTTTCTCCATATTTTCTCTTGTTTCTTCGTTTGGGGCTTGGTTTCACCTGAAATTACATTTTATTATAATAAGTAGCCTTTTATGCTATGTTGTTTAATAGAAATTGCAGTTTTTAGAGATTATTTGATGCCGAAAAGATGTATAATTTTATGTACATCATTCGGTGATCTCACATACTACTTCTGATGTTTCTTGATAATTATTGATAGTATTGAGATTATCGTGTTCTAAGGTGGGTTTAATGTTTACATCAGTTAAGATCTGTGTTTCTAATGGGGTGTTGATGGAAGATTTCCGCACATAGCAACTCACGATGGAATCGATAATGTCGACGCAATATAATGCATCATCGTGATGTTGCTGATGCTGCATAGATTTTCCTATGTTAAAAGTGATAGCCTCTTCATTAACCCTGAGAGTGAATTTGCTGGTGCAAACATCAATGATAGCCTTTTCAATGGCTAGAAACGGTCTTCCTAAAATCAGAGGTACACTTTTTTCTTCTTCCATATCTAGAATTACAAAATATACTGGGAAAACAAATTTGTCAATTTTGATAAGCATGTTTTCAACAATGCCCTGAGGATATTTAACAGATTAGTCAGCTAACTGAAGGCTCATGCGAGTGGGCTTTGGTTCTCCTATCCCTAGTTTTGCAAAAACCGCATAAGGCATTAAATTAATACTAACTCCTAGGTAGGACAGGGAATTGCTAACAGACAAATTTCCTATGAGACAAGTGATAGTAAAGCTCCCTGGATCGGTCATTTTTGCTGGCAACTTGTTTTGGAGGACAGCTGAACATTCTTCACTTAGGGTGACATATGATAGCTTCTCCAGCTTCCTTCTGTTTGTCAGCACTTCTTTGAGAAACTTAGCATATTTTGGCATTTAAGCAATGACTTTGATAAAAGGGATGTTGATGTGGAGTCATTTGAAGAGTTCTAAAAACTTCCCGTACTGAGCTTCCAATCTTTCCTGCTTCAGCCGTCCAGGGTATGGAATAGGTGGAACATAAGTTCGGACTGGTTCCTTGGGTTGTACGGTGCCTGTTGGAATCAATACCTCCTGTGTTTTTTTGCCAAGGGATTCCTTCCCCATAACTGGTTCTGAAGTTGGTGAGGCAACAGTGGTTGTACCACTTCTGAGTGTAACAGCATTAGCTGTCGCATTTTGATTGGTGATTGTGTTGCTTGGAAGAGCGCCAGGTGGTCTTTTGGATAATTGTCGGGCAATCTGTCCAATTTGGGTTTCTAGATTTTGTAGTGATGCTTGCTGACTTTTTAGGTCAGCTTCATGTTTCAACAATACTCCGCTGATATCAACAGCTCTTGAGTCGGCCGTCTTTTCTGCTTCCTTTGGTCTGGTCATGATTTGGATTAACATTTCTTTGATTTTTGCGTAGTTTGGGTTTTGATGGCTACTGGAACTTTGGTCTTGAAATTATGGTTTGGACAGGAAGGATTGATTCATCGGTCTTTTTTCGAATCCGGGTAGGATTTGAGTGTTACTTCCGTCCTTCCAACTGAAATTCGGGTGGTGTCTCCATCCTTAATTGTAGTTGTTGCTGAAAGCATTGTTTTAACTGGCGATGAAATCGACTTCTTCCATGGCCATAATGACTTGTTTTCAGTCACTCGTCTTATGAGTTCCCCCTCCACAAGAGTGTTGGAATCGACGTGGTGCAAACCTTTATGTGTTGGTGTAGATGTTGGTGGGTTATAAGAAAAACTCTTCTTTGCTGCGTTCTCCATGATTTCAAATGCTTTATTAGGTGATTTGGATCCCATCTCTCCACCGGCGACTTGGTCATGGCCTGTTTGTTTTGACTGGATTGTGTGTCAAATAAAGTTTGTACTTGCAACCATACACTCAGTCCATGGTGTGGGCATCTTCTCAAAAGTCTTTTGTTTCTCTCCTAGGCTGCGTGTAACGACTCATCATCATCGGTCCGGAATCCGGTAATGCTGGCTCGGTATTTGGCAGTTTTATCAGGCGGAAAGTATTTGAGAAGAAAATGTTCAACCATCTGGTCCCTAGTAATGATGGAACCAGAAGGAAGGGATTCTATCCATTCTAAGGCTTGACCCCTTAGAGAGAAAGAAAAGAGTTTGAGTTTGATTTGGTCTTCTGAATAGTTTTGAATTTTAAAGGTTCCGCAGATTCGTAAGAATCGGGATATATGAGAAAGAGGGTCTTCGTCAAGGAGACCATGAAATTTAATTGAATTTTCCACCATATGAATGGTGCTTGATTTGATTTTGAAATTTTCAGTGATATCGGGTGGAGCCACTCCAGTGTTGTAGCCTTCAAGAGTTGGCTTGACATACTGGCTCATGTTTGGTTTAGTGTTTTGTGCTTCCATCATTTCTTCGGTTTGATTTCCTCCTGATGTCTTGGCGTCTACTGACTCGTCTTTGATTGTTTCGGCGGTTTCTGCAGTTCGTTTACGCGTTCGTCGACGAGAGAGTCGTTCCGGTTCAGAAATTGGAGAAACGAGCTCAGGTTCGAATGTAGAGGACATACATGGGATTAAATCAAAATTTAAAGTATTAAGATTAAACTAAGGGTTAGGCTAAAGTTAAGCTAAAAGTTAGTCTAAGCTATTCTAAAACTAAACTAAGGTATAAGCTAATTAAGCTAAAGTAAAGGTTAAGGTAATTAAAGGTAAAGGTTAGGCTAGCCTTAAAACAATTAATTCTAATATAGTAACAAGTGAAAAAAAATAAAATAAAAGTTAAAAATTTGTACAATTATAAACAATGATAAAATTAAAACTGGATCGTTCTTAGAAACGCACCGTGTCTCCGGCAACGGTGCCAAAAACTTGATGTGTGCTGCGTGTGGTAGTAAAATTATAACGAGTTGGAGATTTAAGCTGCACAAGATCGTGTTTTAAATTTATAAAGTGATTTCTACTAAAACTATACACACACAAAATAGGCAAGTGTACATATCGTATATGTAGGATAATATTGGTAAGAACCAAGTATCGATTCATGGACACAAATGTTTCTAATAATGAATCTTTGTCATACTTTAATCAGTGGGTTTAATCATTTTTTAAATTGATTTTTAAACTTTTTATAAAATGGAAATACTAATATATAGGTATATAGGTGACAAGAAGAGAAATTCTAAGTGAGTAATTCAATTATATGAAGGTTTACCATCTAATATCAAGAATCCACTCCATTATTCCTTGATGATTATTAAATAAACATGTGATAAACTTGTCCTAAGAATATATGATAGAATAGTCCCTCATTTCTAAGTGAACATATTCTATGACATAAAAGAAAGTAGGATGCGCATTTTAAAGTCCATCCTTTCCTAATGTCATACTACCATGAGAATGTCAATTTAAGTAGACAAGCAGTTTGGTATAGTAGAACAATTAGGATTGACTTCGATTTCTCAAATACCAATCCTAACAACTTCGAGTGGTTGTAGTTAACTCACACAACCTCCCCTTGGTTGATTTAATTAGATTATAATTGCACATTCCATTAACATATGATTTCTTTAACTAGCATGATAACCTAAGCAATCGTGTTAACAATGTTATTTCAGAATTATCAAAACTAGAGAAATAGATCATAGCTTATATCTCATCATTTCTAAGTACAACATAAGGATCCATGTTTTATCTTGAATAACATATCAAAGTATTCTTTTTTACCATTTCTAGTTTCCAAGAACATGAGTTAACATGAATGATTATAAATCATCAACTTTGATGTATTGAGTTAAAGTGATAAAACATTTCTTCATCAATGGATAATTGCTAAATAACCATGTACTATACCAATCTAAACCACATGTTTCACATAATCATCAAGTAAAACAAAGCTTCTTCATATATTATAGATGGTAAGTGGAGTTTAGCTCATAATGAGCATTGTTAATATTGTAAAAAGAGATGATGATAACAAACACATGATTAAACTAGAACAATCAAGCCAAATGTGGATGAATATCCCTTCTTAATGATGATGGATTATGGTGACGTTGATGATTATGGATGATTATGATAACCTCCAAGCCTTCAAACTCCTCACAAGATCTTCAATATGAGTGTAATGTGGGTGTTTTTATAAGAGAAACCCGTTTAGAGATCTACTTCAAGCACACCAAATGAATGCAACTTAAGCCTTTATTTATAGGCTGTCTGGAGAGAGGGTCACGACCCCGTGTCCAGGTGTCCCAGTTGCATGTTGTCAGATCGTACATGATGACTCACCATGGGGTCGTGCTTTTGAGGCACGACCCCATGCTTTTTAACAACATTTACTTAATTCCATTTTGTCTTATCTGAAGGTGACCATGGCCTCGTGGTTTTGGGGCATGGCCCCGTGCTTTTAGTCTTCAGTATTTGTCTTTTCTTGTAAATTTTTGTCTTTTTTTGTGTTCAAAAGCATGGGGGTGTGGTTCATGGGGCACGGGGGCATGGTTGAGGCTTTTCTTGGATTCTCTTTCGTTTTTCTTCGTCTTTTCACTTGTTTCTTCGTTTAAGGCTTGGATTTACCTGAAAATGCATTTTAGTGTGATAAATAGCCTTCTAAGCTAGTTTATTTGATAGAAGTTGCAGTTTTTAGAGATTATTTGATGCTGAAAAGATGTATAAGTTTATATACATCAAGATTCCATGTGGTGATTTGTATTTTCCACTACTCTTTGCATACCAATCTAAGGTTGGTATTTCTTTTCTTGTTAAGTCTTTAGGATCACCACACTAGTCAAACACTACGCGATTTCTTCTTTGTGATTCATAGTGTTTCTTCATCTTTGAAGAGAAAATAGGTGAGTATCTTTTTTTCTTTGATGAACCTTTCTTTGATGATCTTTCTATGTTGTTCTCAGAGCATTTGCAGCAAGAACGCGTGGTCTTGTTGCTTTGAGTACATGAAATGCTCTTGATAGAGTCATCATAAACTCTCCTTAACCATTAACAACAACATTTTTCATAGTTTTTCTTAAACTCCTTCTCATCATCAATAACATATTTGAATTGACTTAAATAAGGCTCTTTGTTATCTTTATCAAATTTTATGAAATACTTGTCATTAAATGGTGGAGGAACAACCTTGCATTTGTCTTATGGTTTTACCTTTTCTATATTACCACAAATGTTACTTGTGGCAGCCAGATTCTTTTAGAAATCAACTTCATTTTGAATTGGGTACTCTTAAGTTTCTCTTATGTGTACATTTACTTCAAGTGTTCAACCTTAACAACATACCTTGATTGGACCCTATAGTTGTCCATGCAATCCACTTCAAGTCATGTTATCTAAGCTTCATATGTTTTCTCACTTGACTCATACGAACCTATTATACTGTCTTTCTTACTAACTTCAACTTGCCACATTCCTACTTCCTTTTCAATTCATCAATCATAAAAAGTAATTCATAAGTAGAATATTCAGAAAGTACCTGAGAACATGAAGCTTCTTAAACATCATTGATCTTAGCCATGTAAGAAACATTTTCTCTTTCAGTGTCATCGGCATGGTTACTCCGGTCAAAATTACCATCCAGAGGTTCTTGGTCAACTGCAACATTCCCTTGATTTCTTTGTTGATTGTTTGCAACTTGCTGGACTTGATTGTTCATGTTTTGTGATTGATTTGCACTGGCTGGATTAGGGATCTATTTGTTTGTGGTTTTTGTTTTTGTGGAATGATTTGTTGGTTTTGGGGTTGTTGATAGTTGTTCTGATTTTGTCTTTGATTGCGATAAGGGTTTTGGTTTTGAAACTGATTTCTCTATTGGTTTTGGTATGCTTGGTTTTGGTTTTGGTTTTGGTTCTGGTCAAACTTTTTTTGATTCGCTTGTTCTGATTCTAGAATTGTCTTGGGAGACTGCATTCCCTTGCAAAATGGTCAGTCTGCTGACATTTGTAACAAATGGCCTTTGATTTGTCAAAACCAAACCTTTCATTTGGTCCTGTAAATGTAGATCTTCTAGTATGTTATATAATCTTTTACTTCTCCTAGCTAAAATAGCGTCCTACCACTAGAGATCCATATCATCCAAGACATCAAGATCTATTTTTTCCAGATCTTCCTGAACAACACTTGTGTGAATCAGGTTTTTGGCCACAAATGCATGATATGAGTCTGTGAACATTGAGAAAAGAGCCTGAAACTCATTACCTTGTGTGGTGGAGTTTGGGACATATGGAACTTGGCCACTAGAAACTAAAGATGCATCACCATCCTCTATCATTTGAACATTGAATCTTGTTTGACAAGTCTGACTTGATGAAGGTGCATATGCAACTAGATACACCCTTGGTGACTCAACATTAAATTCACGAGGTTCTTCAATGATGGGTATCTATTGTTGTGGTTCAGTTGACATATTACTCATAGGAGCAATTAGAGCAGTAGCAACTTGGAAGCTTGGTTTGTCTTCCTTGATCATGTATTTCTCAATCAGTTCTTGCTCAACTGCTTGAGGGAAGGAGATAACAACATCTAACTTTAAATTGGGAAAGTTAGCCTTCTCCTTGATGAATTTTGAAGTAGCTTACCATTCTCCAGAAAGTGATGACAAAAGCTTTTTTTGTTTAGATCATTATTAGTGATTGGAAGATCGTTGTTCTAATTTCATTCAAAATAGTGACAAATCTTTGTAAAATAAACTTCAACGTTTCTCCTTCTATAAACTTCAGCATATCAAGTTGTTGCTTCAGTCTATCCTTCTTAATTTCCTTCAGCTCAGTGTTCCCCTCAAACATGTCAATTACAACATCATACATGGATTTGGCTGATGTATGATATTGAACACTGGTTCAGATTTCCCATGATAACCCTAACTTCGACACTTATAGAGTTATGTCATCTCTTGTCTTCATTTGTCTTTCCATGGTCTGGTTGTTTGCTGCACCAGTGGAAACATATGGATCATCCTTGATGGATAACCACAAATCTGGATCATTGTAGTTGACAGTAGTTTCAAAAATAGTGGTCCATTTGATGTAATTGTTCTGTCCTAACAGTCTTGGAATTTTGTTAGTTGAAACATCTTGGTCATCCATTTGTTTTGATTTCTAAAAAGTTTTTTATTTTTGATAAAAACATATAATATTTTTTGTGTTTTTTTTATTTTAAAAACTTAAGAATTAAAAAGCAAACTAAAATTACTTAAAACTAGAGAAAATATTTTGACAAACTTTGAAATACTTATCGACCTGAAAAAGAAATTTTCATATCTTACGTGAACAATGAAAATAAATGGATTCTAACCAAGATCTAACATAAATAATAGTCGAATAAGTATAGATCTTGGAATAGGGTACTTTTAAACCTCTAAAATGTGAAAACATAAGAAGAAAATCGAAGAAAACAGAATGGCTGACGCCAAACTACAATGAAACAGTGTTTGGCTGACGTCATCATCTTCATCCTTCAAAAGTTCAGCTCAAATCAACGAATCCTTCAATGAAACACATTAAAAGCAAAAAATTGGTCTTCAACGAGCTCAATCGGCTCTGATACCACTTGTCAAGACCGAATATTCCATGAAACGACTAAGGATAATCGGAGAAGAGTCAGGAAACACAATTATGGTTAAGACCTCCAAGTATAGCCCGTGGAATCAGCTATAATTGGAAAGCTGCTAGATATAAAAAGTAAATAAAGAACAAAATACACACATGAATAACTCAAAAGATTTCCATTATATTGATTATCAAGACGATACATTCGAAAAACTCAGGGTTTCTAGGTGGAAATGTCAGTTGCGGTTGTATGTACAATTCAGGTGATGTAATAGGTATATTCAAGGTGTGTCCCTCAATGTGACCTAAACCTTCCATTTATAGGCACCTGACATTCCTTCTAGAAACCCTAATCGTTATATAACATACTCAAAATAAATACAAGTGTAAATCAGGTCTTCAAGTACACTTAATCCTTGTTGAGCAGACCTTGTAATCCTGAGTGTGCTCGGGACATTACCTCGAGTAGACTTTACTTAGTTTAAGCTAAGATTACTCGTGAACTTGGTTTAAGCTAAGATTAATCAAGGGTTTGCTCGGATATTACCTTGATTGATAGAAGAACAACTTTGCTCGACGAAATGTGGCATGCTCGAAGCTCAACACTTAAAATAATACCGTAACATAACCTTACTCGAATAAGATATTTTGCTCCAAATAGTAAACACCTTGATAGGAGTGCCTAAGTTTGCTCGATTCCATACTTAGCATTTTCTGGAAGGTTGAGAAGATTCCAATATTTCCTTATCAATCATTTAGACCCAGCAGATCTATAGTCAATGGAATATCAATACCCACTTTTTGTAATTTTCCGTTTCTGGTACTTCAGTATAATCATTATGAAAAGGATCAGGGATTTCAACAAACCCTAAACCCGATTTCCCACATTTTTTATGCTTATTGTTGACTTCAATGAGTTCATTTAATAAGAATGATGAGTTTCTGAATTTTCCCAATATTTTTTAACTCCATTACCTCATTTTCCATCTCAGTTATTTTGGTTCTTAATCTGAAAGCCCTTGAAACTGATTCTCAATTATTCTCAGTTTGGTAGAAAATGTTTCTTTCAAATCGTGATTACTTTCGGATAAAGCAACAACCTTCTGCTTATATTTTTTTATCACTTTCAAGCATTTGCCGATAATTATCATGAAAGATAGAAAGATTACATACTAGTTGCTCATAGTTTTGACGTACCAATTCAAGCTTGGACATGGAATAAACACAATGAGAACATTCAATTATTTGTGATTCATTAGCAACTGATGAAATTAAGTTGTTCTCTGTTTCAGAAGAGTTAGAACTAACCCCTTATATTTTCTCCATGCAATCAAATGTTTCCTTCTTATCAACACTTGGCACGTATGAATCAGTCTCTGAATATTCACTTTCCTCAACCAACTTCTCATCCTCAGCACCTACAATCTCTTCATTCTGAATAATCATAGCCATATTAGATTACTGCACTTCAGTAGATACATCACCCAACAGTCTTTGTGACCAATCAATCCCTTCATGTTCTATAATTACCTTTGTCTCACTTGGCTTTACTGAATCTACAGCCTTTGGTTTCTCCATTTTTCACTGGTGCTATACTTCAAGTTGTTAGAGTTTCTATCTTGTGCCCTTTGACCAGTATATACTTTTTTCTTAGCTTATCACATTCTTTTGCAAAATGCCCAAACTCTTGACAGTTATAGAATTTTACCTTTAGCTTATTAAAACAAATTCTCTTACTCATGTTTGGTAAATCATGCACAGTTCTTTCCATATACTACTTTATCTTCCTGATAATCATAGCGATTAAATACGTTAGGGTATAAGGATGAAAACATTCTAAGTAAATTGTAATCTAAAACAAGACCACTAGAATAGACCAGACTTAGCCATTTTGGCTGAAATATGAATAAATTGAATAGGACACGTATTGATACATGTAATTAATGTACAGTCAGCTGAGCTCAATCAAAGAAAGGGATAACGATTAACGGAGAGCGTAACAGGATCCAGGTGAGTTTCTAGCCCTATTCATTGTTATGTTTTTCGGGGCTTTGTGCATACTCGATATGATTGTTAATACACTTATCCTAAGTGATAAGTGTATGCCCTATGTGATATATGTGAAAGGTATGAATGATTGCTTGCCGGTACCTGAACGATATTTGGATATTGCACGTACTGCCAAGTTACAATTATGGATATGAATGCTATGTATAATGTATGAATGATATGTATGTATGTTATGAATGAATGTAAAGGATAGCTAGGTACAAAAGAAAGGGACTGAGCCCTAATAATACTCAAGGCAGAAAAAGGGACCGGACCCTAATAATATCCGAGGCAGAAAAGGGACTGAGCCCATATAAATCTCGAGGCAGAAAGGGACTGAGCCCTAATAATACTCAAGGCAGAAAAGGGACCGGACCCTAATAATATCCGAGGCAGAAAAAACGACCGGACCCTAATAATATCCGAGGCAGAAAAGAATAATGAAAAGTAGAATTTAAAATAAAGTATGAAGGTAAGTATGTATGCTATGAACAAGTATGAGAATATGAATTATGTATGAAAGTACGTAGTTATGAAAATATTGTATGTTGTATGATTAACTAGAACTCACTCAGCGTAGCTGACTTTTAGTATGCACGCAGGCAAGTAGAATGAGACAGCTAGCTTGAGCAGGGGCACATGGCGAATGTATAAGAGGCTGGCACCTGAAGACTCAAGACGTTTATTAAAATATGTTTTTCATTTGAATACAGTATTCTTGATAAGACAAAGTTATGGATTAATGTGTAATGTTTTATGAATGTTTTAATATTCTGTGAATTTTTTTATTAACTATGATATTTAGAACTATGTTAATTAGTAAATCCAACGTCCAATGTAGGGCACTGGTAACGGGGCCTTACACTAGTGACTTTTGCAACCTTGGTGTTTGTAACAACTCGATTTTTCAATTCAATATTTTTATACGTGTACCCGACCCGTTCGGGATGTTTTATCAATAAAATATCACGTCTATCGAGTATTTATAACTTTATTAATATTTTTTATCATATTAATTTAATATATAATAAATAACTTTGATTTATATTCATTTTTAACCCTAAACTAAACATTTATCTCTTTTTGTGTCCGTATCTGTCACACCCTCAAATCCACTAACGGAGTTTTGCCGTCAGAGGGTGTGAACTAACAGGATCGGAATCATTAGTTATAATCAAACCATAAATAAAGTTTTCAAACCACGAAAACGTTTAAATGTAAATAAGTGCGGAAGTGTAAAACCATAAGCCAAGCGTTGCGTCACGCAGGACGACTTAAAACCCAATAACAATAGTTTGAAACAAATTTGCATAAACAGTAACGTTCAAATTAATGCATGATCCTATACCGCGTGCCCGCCTCAGCTACCTGAGAATAACATACTAAAAGTGTCAACACGAGGTTGGTGAGTCCACAAGTTTATATAAAATAAAGCGTTTAGCGTTTTGCGTTTAGGGTTTTGCGTTACCAGATAGTGTTAAATCAATTATATATCTATAGGTAGCTAGCCTATAAAGCAAGTATTACTAAGTGTTCGACACCGAAGCTGACTGTTTATCATGTGCCTTGCCACCAGGTCTATCCCGACCATGGTAATGTGTTTAGCCAAGATTACACCCACTCGACCTCCAGTCGAGCTTAGCGTTGGGTGGGGTTTGTCAAACCCAGTAGTACTACTCAACAATGACTCGCTATTTTCCAATACTAAACGGTTCGATGTGTGAAGGACTTCAATTGTTTCGTTTGCCACTTAGCCTTTACAAGTGATATATAATTTCATAACAAAATCTAAAAGCGTTTCGGAGTATGTTATCTCCCCCAAGTGAAAAGCGTTTAAAAAGTTTAAAAGGGGAAAGTGAAACTCACTGTTCGCGAAGAATTCCAAAAACAAGTCACCCAAGTGATGCGCGTCAAAGAAAACTCTCACTAGCGTTCTAAAACAACAAGGAGATTTTCTAAGTGTTGGAACTATTATCGAGCCTCTAGACTCGGCACATAATTCCTATGCATAAAATACGTTTCGTGTTTCGTTTGTGAATTGTGTGTGTCTCAACAAGCACATTGGTGATACGTTACATGTGTGACAACTATTTACATATCATGTATTAATAGTGTACTTTTCTAGCAATTATTCCCCACAAGGGCAATTTGGTCAAAACATAACAATTATCTAGCAATTATCACGTTTCATGTATTTTCACAAAGTTCAGCAGCTAGTTTCATCAAGACAGAATTCTACTTAAAAGATTACTCTATTCAACAGATCATAGCATCTCAATTAATTCACCAAAAATCGTCACAAAAACATACATGAGTTAGGTTTCCAGAACATATTTTATTGTATTTTTATTCTACATAGTTTACTCATAATGATCAAAACATTACAACAAACTCACAGCAGTCAAATTCATGCGCAACAGAATATTATTTGTTATCCCCGTTAAATGAATAATCCAATTAATGCAAGACCAATTGGGTTAGGATCTTAACTCAACAAGTTAACTTCCAGAAGTAGAACCAACCCATTTGGTCTTGTAGTTCATGATATATGCTAATTACAAAACAACTTAACAGCAGGTCTCACAACTCAGATTTGCACTTCAGTTTTGTAAAATCATAAAGATTAACTTTTACTCGTCCAAAAATTACAAACTTAGACTTTATAGAAACTAGACTCATTATAGTACCCTGTAGTGTTAACAACCTCAGCCAATTTCCACAATAACAATTAGTTACAGTTGTCTAAACATAACTTACAATCTGTCCAGTACCAGTTTTGACCTTTAATCATATTTAAATCGTTTGAGTAACCAAAACACCTCCAAATTAGGCGTGGTTGGACTTTCTGAAAAGTAGACTCAGAGTACTACCTTGTAGACTCATAATTAGCTCAGTTTGCTTATATATTCAACAAGTTACATGTCGTTCAAGTTTAACAATCACTGCTGTCAAAACTCAGCAAGCACAAACAATCGTCTAACATGCATCCTAAGCATACGACATATCTCAAAACATGTAACGAGCATAATAAATCACAAAAATCAGTAGTAACCCTCTAGGGTTTACAATCAACCAATGATTCATCAATCTTTCACTGTTCAAAATCACATATGATCATCAATATCAATAACCAACACATAATCAATCATCCTCTAGCAATAATCAATCATAAGAACACTTAATACATGATATTCAATAATTAGGGTTTCATATTTATACCTTAAAAACGCAGAAACAACCAAGGGAAACGTGAGAGATGCTTAGAAACGAGTGTAGGATGCTCCGATTATGAAGAACAAGATCAAAACAAGGTGATATGTGTGTGTGTGTGTGGGCTGCCGATCGCAAGGGAGAAGAGGGGGGGGGGGGGGCTGGCCGATCGGGTTAGAGGGAGAGAGAAAGAGATTAGGCTTTTTAATATTATTAATAATAATATGTTACATCAAGGCCCCTCCACTTCTAAATATTATTTTTCTAGCTTAAATTAACTTGTTTGCATCTTGAGTTAACGTTTCATACAATGTTATCATATAACACATAAGTCTAACACATAATTATCACATAATTATTGTTTTGATGTTTTTCGTTTATTCACCAATGGTTTGCGTCCACTCGTTTGCGTTTCGGTGCAATTCCCGAAAGACTACACATGTAGTAGTTGTCAAGCGTCATTTAAAACCTTATTTTAAATGTAATGAGATGTGCGTTCTAGATCAAGTGATCTTAAGTTTGAATTGACGGAGTTTGAGTTAATGGAGTTAAACTGAAATTGACGAGTGTCACATCATTCCCATGTTAAAGAATTTTCGTCCCGAAAATTGGAGTCAAGTCGCGATGAGTGTCTGAAAAGTAAGAAAAATTTTAGTTTGTCATATCATCCCCTAGTAGAAAGAAATTTCGTCCCGAAATTTAATTCATACCTCCGGTGATTTCTGACGGTTTGCCGGGTTTCACGGTTTTCTGTGTTTGGTCAGCCCTTCAAAACGGTGAGGATACTTTTTCATCATTTGATCCTCGCGTTCCCACGTGAACTCCGGTCCACTTCTCGAGTTCCAACGAACCTTAACGATTGGAATCTTGCTGTGCTTGAGTGTTTTGGTTTCACAATCCAAAACTTCGACTGGTTCTTCAATGAAGCGTAGCTGTTCATCAACTTGCAATTCGTCCAAAGGAACTGCTTGTGTTTCATCGGAAAGGCATTTCTTCAAATTGGATACATGGAATACATTGTGTACGCCACTGAGTTCTGTTGGTAAGTCCAGTCGGTACGCCACCGGACCAATGCGCTCAGTTATCCGGTAAGGACCAACGTATCGTGGGTTGAGTTTGTTTCGCTTCCCAAAGCGAACCACACCTTTCCAAGGTGAGACTTTGAGTAATACTTGGTCGTTCACTTGAAATTCAAGAGGCTTTCGGCGTTTGTCAGCGTAACTCTTTTGGCGATCTCGTGCTGCTGCCATGCGGTTTCGGATTTAAACAATCTTTTCAGAGGTTTCAAGTACCAGTTCTGGACCAGTGATTTGGCTGTCACCTAGAGATGTACAGAAAAACTGATTATAGAACTGAAACCGAAAAATAAACCAAAACCGGTTTGGTTGGAAAACCGGTTTTTTTATAACCGGTTCGGTTACCAACCGGTTAGACCGGTTTTATACCGGTTTCCCATATATATTACTGGTTCAGTTTCATAACCGGTTTTTCCTAAACCGGTTAAAAAACCGATTTTTCCCTAAACCGGTTAAAAAACCGGTAATCCTTACCAAATATTAAAAACCGGTTAAACCTATGCATTGTGAGTTTCTGACCATGCACAGCACTGCAGCAGCTTTTATGCATGCAATTATGACCATGCATGCAAAAATATGAATGTTGTATTGTAGCAATATTTATGACCATCAATCAACTTTTTTTTTGTCTTTATCCAGTTTATGCACCAAAGGCTTTGCCAAAGCCTCACATAGTCACATATGACCGTTGCCAACAAAATTTAGCCGTTGTGTTGTTTTTTTCCCCCAAAAAATCATCTCTAACTTTGTATATAAGGGTGGTGGGTGTTTAGCTTTAACCACACCATCCTTCAATCTCCTAAAAATCTTAAAATCACTCACAACCGACACGACCATGGCAAGCTCTAGTCATCAAGATTCGGTCAACGTTGGCCAGTCCACAACCGACACTGACATGGTAGTTCGTGTTATTCCAACAAAGCGTAACCGCGAAGTTTGGGCACATTTGATATGTGCGAGATGGCGAACGGGTCAACAAAAGCGCGTTGTCACTATTGTAACCGTTTTTATGCCATTGCGGCAAACTCCTCATTAAAAAATCACTTCGAAAAACTGTATTGCAAGGTGTTGAAACAACAAGCCGCTAGCGGTCAAGCTACCATGGGAAGCGAAGGCGCTTCTCTTTTCGCCTACAATTACGAAATGGCAAGGGAGGAAATGGCGAAGTTTGTAATCCAAGAAAGTTTGCCGTTCAACCATTTCGACAACCAACGATTCACAAAGATGGTTCAAAAAACGCTCCAACCACGACACACCCATATAAGTCGTGCTACTCTTAGGAGGGATTGTTTAAGATTGTGGAAAAATGCTAAACAAGAATTAATTTCTTATTTTGAAAAACTAGAAACCGGTGTTAACTTGATTATCGACGTTTGGTCCGCACCGCACGGTTCACCCGACTCATATCTTTGTGTCACCGCCCATTGGATTGAACCGGCGACGTGGCAAATGATGAAACGCACGATTTTGTTTAAACTTTTTGATTACCCTCACACCGGTGAAGCTATATATAAAGTAATCGACAAATGTATTGCAACTTACAAATTAAAAGAAAAAATATTGTACATATCTTTCGATAACGCCTCAAACAATACAAGTACGGTGTCGCATTTAAGATTAAAGTACAAACCGATTTGTGAGGGTATTTTTTTTCATAGTCGATGTGTCGCACACATCATAAATTTGGCCGTTCAAGATGGTTTAAAGGTTATTGAACAACAAAAAGAAGCTTTCAAGAGAATGTTGCGCCATATATATAGTCATGCGCATAGACATTCAAAATATATTAAAATGTGTAAGGAAGCGGGTCGAGTTTGCTACGGACCCAATTGGGATGTTGCTAATAGATGGAACTCGACTTGCACCATGTTTGAAAAAGCTATTATGCAAAAAGAAAGTTTAATAGAATTTCATAACATTTTGTCGAGTCGTGGAAAGGTTTCTTCTTACCACCCATGGAATTGGAATCTTATTGAATCGGTTACCCAATTGCTTCAAGTTTTCAAAACGTCAACAAAGACTTTATCGGGGGTTTACTACCCAACAAGTTCATTGGTACTTCACAATTTGTTTAAAATGTGTTTAAAATTAAACGAGTTGGCGGGAAGAGGTAGACCATATTGTGATATAGCGGATACGATGAAGGAAAAATTAAGAAAATATTTTAAAGAACTACCCGCGGTTTTCACTTTTGCCTCCGCTTTAAACCCTTGTTTTAATATTTTTGGAACCGGGTCTTTGATTGAAAAAATTGCAAAAGCATTGGATTTAAACACCCTCGAAGAACCAAACTTTGGACTAGCCGCAAGTGCCAAATTCAATACTCAACTTAACCAAATGTTTGATGTTTATGTATCAAAATATGGTTCTTGCACGTCACACATTCACGAGTCAATGAGAAATGCCGCTTTCGGCGAAGGTTCATCAAATACGGAAGATCAAGATTTGTATGTTTATAACCAATTGTTTGATGAGTCGAGTCAAATGCAACGTGGAAACACTAGTAGTAGCGAACTCGGTCGGTATGGTGGGTCGAACTTTCTACGATCGATGACTTCACAAGAATTTAAAAACTTTGATTTGTTGGCTTGGTGGAAAAGTAAGGAAGATCAATTTCCGATCTTAGCCACCATGGCCCGAGATTTACTAACGGTCCAAGCTTCCACAGTAGCTTTGGAAAGTGCTTTTTTTATAAGCGGTTGAGATGTCGATTTGCTTGAAAGATTACTTGGATGCGGCGGAGAGATGTCAACACATACGCTCACTCGAGGGAGAATAAGATTACGAAGCCGAAGTGTACGCGGACGAGGTTGAAGCCGGATTGACTACCCCAATGACCGAAGACGAAGCCGAACTAGATGAACTCTTACGCGATAGTTCTAGTTCGGGTTCGGGCTCGGGATCTGGTTCGGACGAAGAAGATTAAACGCGATCATCAAGACATATATTAGCCCCACTAAAAATAATATATACTAGTAGTGGGCATTCGTATTTAACCAGTTATGTATGTAACCGTTTGTTCCAAGACTTAATCGTATGATGTTTTCATGTATTTAACCAGTTAGTAGTGGCCATTCGTATTTTCTACCATTTATATGTAGTTTTGAACTTTAAGAAGAATATGTTTGAAATTATTCCTCTGTTGTCATGAATATTTGGTCACATTTGCATTTCATATATTAAATTGAACTAATGCAGCAAGGTACTACATATTAATAAAGGTACTACATATGCATTCCAAATATGCATATAGCATATTAAAGGTACTGAAGCAAGGACCATTAGTTCAGCAGGGCAAAAAGGTAATATAACCATTCATCATAAAGGCAAAAAGGTTAAATGGCTGCAAAATTTAAACATCAGTTTTAAAAATCGGTTTTATAAATCAGTTTTAAAACCGGTTTTAAAAAACCGGTCTACAAACCGGTTCTAACCGGTTTGTATAGGTTAGGAATATTTGCCTTCTGAGACCGGTTTTAAACCGGTCCCGGTTAAAAAACCGGTTTTTTGTTACAAAAAAAAAAACCGAACCAGTTTAAAACCGTAACCGGTTTTCAAAAAAAACCGCTTTGTACACCTCTACTGTCACCCACCTCTGCCCAGCAAAGAGGTGATCGACACTTCCGTCCGTACAACGCTTCAAACGACGCTGCTTTAATACTTGCGTGGTAGCTGTTATTATACGAAAACTCTACCAAGGGTAAGTGAGGTTCCCAACTTTTTCCGAAATCCAACACGCATGCACGCAACATGTCCTCCAAAGTCTGAATGGTGCGCTCACTTTGCCCATCCGTCTGAGGATGGTATGCTGTACTCATATCCAGGCGGGTACCTAGTGCGCTTTGTAGTGACTTCCAAAAGTGCGAAGTGAAACGGGAATCTCGATCAGAAATGATTGAGACAGGCACTCCGTGTCTAGACACTACTTCCTTCATGTAGGCGCGAGTCAGTCTTTCCATTTTGTCCGATTCCTTAATCTCTATGAAGTGTGCAAACTTAGTCAATCGGTCAACGATCACCCAGATGGTATCGCATCCCGTCGGTGTTTTAGGTAATCCCGTGGTGAAATCCATTGAAATGTGTTCCCATTTCCACATTGGAAGTTCCGTTTGCTGTAGCAGGCCAGATGGTTTCTGATATTCTATTTTGACTCTTGCACAAGTCAAGCATTTGCTCACGTAGGTGGCAATGTCGGCTTTCATGTTTGGCCACCAGTCTAGTGTCTTTAAGTCATGGTACATTTTATCTGAGCCAGGGTGGATAGAATATCGGGACTTGTGTGCTTCGTCCATCACTAGAGTTCTCAACTCTCCGTATCGTGGAACCCAAATCCGGTTCTCAAAATATCGGACCCCGTCCGATTTGGTTTCGAGTTGCTTGCTCATGCCCCGCATAAGTTCTGATGGAAGATTATCATCTTTCAAAGCTTCGAGTTGCGCATCGCGAATCTGATCGGGTAAGTTGGCGTGAATCGTAAGTTGTAATGCTCGCACTCGCCTAGGTTTATCGGTTTCTTTTCTACTGAGAGTGTCAGCCACTACATTGGCCTTTCCAGGGTGGTACTTTATGGCACAATCATAATCCTTAAGCAGCTCGACCCAACGACGCTGTTGCATGTTCATCTCCTTCTGATCGTAGATATGTTGGAGACTCTTGTGGTCGGTGTAAATGGTAAACTTGGTACCGTACAAGTAATGCCTCCATATCTTAAGGGCAAACACCACAGCTCCGAGTTCCAAGTCATGGGTCGTGTAGTTCTTCTCGTGAATCCCTAGTTGTCGAGAGGCATAGGCTATAACCTTCTCGAGTTGCATCAGCACGCAACCGAGACCTTGTATCGATGCGTCACAATGTACCTCAAAATTTTCTGTTCCCTCGGGAAGGGCTAGAATAGGGGCGCTACAGAGTTTGGTTTTCAACAGTTGAAAAGCGGATTCTTGTGCGTCACCCCAATTGTACTTAGTACCCTTGTGAGTCAAAGCGGTGAGGGGTTGAGCAATCTTTGAAAATCCCGAGGGAACAGAAACGCCGGTAGTAGCCGGCCAGTCCTAGGAATTGTCGCACCTCAGTCGGAGTTTTAGGTGCTTCCCAGTTTTTGATGGCCTCTATCTTACCGGGATCGACATGGATACCATTCTCGTTGATCACATGTCCTAAGAAGTGAACCACGCGAAGCCAAAATTCGCATTTCGAGAGTTTAGCGTATAGTTGTTCCTTCTTTAGTAATTCCAGAATTAACCTCAAGTGTTCTTTGTGGTCGGTCTTGTCCTTGGAGTAGACGAGGATATCATCAATAAAAACAATCACAAACTTGTCGAGATACGCCTTGCATACTCGATTCATGAGATCCATAAATACGGCTGGTGCGTTGGTTAAGCCGAAAGGCATAACCGAAAACTCGTAGTGACCATATCGAGTTCTGAAAGCCGTTTTTGAAATATCTTCTTCGCGCATTCTTAATTGATGGTAACCAGATCGCAGATCAATATTCGAGTAGTAACTCGATCCTTGAAGTTGGTCAAATAGATCATCAATTCGGGGGTAAGGGATAACGGTTCTTGATCGTCACCTTGTTCATTTCTCTGTAGTCGATGCACATGCGGAAAGTCCCGTCCTTCTTTCGGAAAAACAAGACAGGGGCTCCCCACGGTGATGAGCTAGGTCGGATAAAACCTTTATCCAACAAATCTTGCAATTGAGTGGACAATTCCTGAAGCTCCGCCGGTGCAAGCCGATACGGGGCTCGTGCTATGGGTGCTGCACCGGGGGTCAATTCGATTTGGAATTCGACTTGTCGAATAGGAGGGAGTCTAGGCAAATCCTCCGGGAAAACTTCCGGTAAATCTCGCACAATCGGTATATCCTCGATTCGCTTCTCCTCCGCGGGTTTCTCAACAATATGGGCTAGAATTGCCGGATGACCCTTTCGTAGATACTTCTGCGCCTTCATGAGAGTGATGACGCTGGTGGTCATGCCGCTTTCTCGCCCTGAATCGAAATGGTCTCGCCAGAAGGGGTAGTGATGTGGACTATCTTGTCGTGACATATAATCTCCACTCGGTTCTCGGATAACCAGTCCATGCCGACAACGACATCGAAACTACCAAGCGTAAAAGGTTTGAGGTCGATAACAAAAGTATGACCCCACATTTTCAACTTACATCCCGCAAGTACATGAGTTGTTTCTATAGACTTACCGTCAGCTAATTCAACAGGAAACTTAGCATCTAACGAGTTTGGGTCTAAGAGTTTACTAAAGGCTTTTGACACAAAACTCCTATCAGCTCCAGTGTCAAACAAAACAGAAGCAAAACAGTCGTTCACAGGGAACTTACCGGTCACCACATATGGGTCGCTGCGGGCTTGACCCGAACCAATGACGAAAGCTCTTCCTTTACCACTGCTTCCGCCACCGCTGCTGCCTCCATTATTCTCGTTCTGCTTTATTTTGGGGCAATCCTTCCTGAAATGACCCTCTTGACCGCACTTGAAACACCCCTTAGTCGTCATAGGTGGTTTAGGAGCACCCTTTGCCGCTAGGTCTCCCCAATATTCCTTGGCCTGATGACCCATTTTTCCGCATCTCAGACACTTGACACGATCACACGGGCCAGCATGGTGATAGTTGCACCTGTTGCATTTCGGGTGTTTCCCAGCATAGCCGCTCGAACCCTGCCCGCTACCGTTGTTATTGTTGTGACCCTGATTATTGAAGCTCCGAGTGAGTTCGGGCTTACGGTAGTGTTGTTGCTGTGGGGGGTTCGAGGATAAGGACCTGGCGTTGTCGAACTTTCTCTTTCCATTACTCGGGTTGTTGTTGCTGTTGTCAGTGCTCTGGTTGTCTCGGGTTTTAGTGGTTGAACCCCTAGGTGGTAACGCACCTTGGGTCACTGCCTGATCTGTCAGTTTGTGAGCTAGCCGGATCGCTTGTTGAATTGTAGCCGGTCTGGAAGACGTCACCATGCCCTGAATTTGCGGTGCTAACCCATCAATATACATCTCGTTCCTCTTACTCGGCGGGTCTACCATCCGTGGACACATCACAGCTAACTCGTGAGAACGGGTGGTGTAGGCTTCAATTTCGGAACCCACCATCTTCAACGACCAAAACTCGGATTCCAACTTTGCAATCTCCTCTCTAGGACAATACTCTTCCCGCATCATATTCTTGAACTCCTCCCAGTTCATAGCGTTCGCTAATTCTAATCCAAGAATTTGCACATTTGAGTTCCACCAAGTAAGAGCAGAATCTTCAAGTGTTCCAGCAGCAAATTTGACCCTACTGGCAGGTGGACAATTACACATCTCAAACGTTGATTCGGCCTTCTCAGCCCAACGCAGGAAACCTACAGCTTCCTTCGTGCCCTTAAACGAATTGGGCTTGCAATCCAGGTAGTTCTTGAAAGTACACGTTCCAGTCGGACCTCCAGCTTGATTCTGAACATGTACGGCTAGAGCGGCCGCCGCGTGGTCGTTCAGCAGAGTTTGGAGTTCTGCTGCAGTCAAGTTGATATTACCGCGACCGTGTCCAGCGTTTCTTCCAGCCATTTCCTAGAATCACAGCATAAAATGTTTGACATGAATTTTTGTTTTCATATACAACACACCATACATGTAATAAAAAGATAGGTAAGAAAGAAATATAAAAGAAGCAAACATCACATCACAACCATATAATAATCCAAATAATAATTCATGATTAAAACCATTGTATTCGCTACAAAGTATTTAAAACCAATCCTTAAAATCATAGAAAATAATAGTTTGGATGAAGACAACCCCTCCATCTAGGTGTTATCATCCTTAGATGTCATCGTCTGAGGAGCCCCGTCAGTCCCGACGCTGGATTCAAAAAATACATCAAATCATCTCTCCATTTTCTATGAAAAAGGACACCTCTGAGTGTGCCTCCGGCTCAGCCGGTTCTTCCTACGGTTCCTCTTCGGGTTCCTCCTCGGGATCTTCCTCGGGATCCTCCTCAGGCTCCTCTTTGGGATCTTCCTCGGGTTCCTCCTCAGGCTTTGCCTCAGGTCCCGCTGCGTTCTGAGCAATTTGCATTTGTAAGACATCGCAACGCTCTAAAGCTATCTCGGTTCGGGTCCTTGCCACCTGGAGTTACTCTTGCAAGTCTATCATCTCAGCTTGCATTTTTCTCAATATCTTCATCTGTTGATCGCTAGTATCTTGCATTT
>NW_027503900.1:0-24645 GCF_021521415.1 Bidens hawaiensis
TAGGTTTTGGACATTAGAAATAAATATGGATGGGGCACTTGGGGTCTTTAAACCCAATATCTTAGAAGTTTATTGAAGAAAATACGAATTTAAGGGGGTGCCTACGCTTCCCCTGACCCAACATTGAATCCGCCCCTGCCAAGTGACCCTTCATGCTAATGTATTATCTCAACTCATCTGGATGATTCTTCTTCTTGATGAATTGTCGGCATGCGGAGTCTTTGGTAACGATTACTCTTGTTACGATTAAGTTATGATCTAGATGACCTCAGGGGCATGCATTGCTCTAGGATAATTGAATATTATGGGAGAATATTGACATGCCGTGTAATGATTAATAAGATGTCTAAATTCTTGTACGTTTTTATCTCGCTGAGTTGTGATCAACGATCCACATGCCACGTGATCCAAATATGGAGTGACATGGAGCTAGTGCATTCTAGCTAGAGTTAACATGTTTAGAAAGTAATGCTAACCAAAAGTCGTGTATGTATACAATAATACATGCAGTGATGTAAACCAGTTATAATGTAGACGGGAAGTGAACTCCGTGACGGGCGGTCTACAACTTTAACATACAAACAATTATAGTATTATGTAAGCATAAACATGAGAAGTCCTCACGTGTACTCGTGTAGTGAGTCACGCCAAAGATGATTAATGTGAAGTATTTTGGTTAAGAGGAATTCCAATGCGTTGTCAAGTTGCCTTGTAATGCGATCCGAAGACCTTGCAGCATTGCGATACTATTTATTTAAAATTGTGAGTTATCTATTTAGAATATGATAGCCGTCTGTTCAGGATTATAATACGGCCTCTATAATAAACAAGATTACCGCTTTAACTTCTCACTAGTAAGAAAGTGATTACACTCACATATCTTTTATAATCTTGGTAGGATTCTATCCCTCTGATTATGAGTGGATGCCAACGTTATTCTAATGAGTTTAACAAACACTCATTACACTAAGAAAATATATTTTTTTGGGCTCGTACTCAAAACTTTTATCAATATCAGAATCAAAACTAATCAAGTGGAGTTAAGTTAAACTTGCCCAAGTGAGAGACAAAAGCTTGAAATGTCAACACGACATCCTTAAACCCACCTGTCAAAGAAAACGTAATTTATCGTGCCTTTGAAAAGATCGTATTCCATTCATTATATTCAACGTCAACCCCACACCGTTTTCACATTAATGATTTTGGTGGGAAGAAGCCCATTAGAACAAAACTCATAACTTGTTGGCCCGTTATAACTTACAACCTCACTTCCTTCAATCCTCTTGTGAGCCTGTATTATTTTATTTTTCTCTCTGTCGTTGCTAATAATGATTTTTATGATTAAAGTATTAAGAAATGTATTGATTGGGTGAAAGTTGAATTATTAGGTTGGTTGTTATGGCCGGGTTAGTAAAGCGTCATGTCACTGCTATGAAGCTGGTAAGTCTTTAATTAACCTACTCGTTAACTAGGGTGTTATGTGTTAACAAGTCATCAATGGATGGTGGAGAAAATAAATAAATAAATATATATAATCAGTATCATTACAGAACTCTAAATTATTTAAGAACTTGAAGAAAATCTTTATACCTAATGTTTTTTATAGAATTTTTTGTATGTTAATGTTATTTGAGTGTACTTTTATCACTTTTTATATCAATATTTACGATTACAATTATGAATAGTTTTTACACGTATCAATTTTTTTTTTATTTGTAAATTTGTTATTACATAAATTTTACATATATGTAAACTTGTGATTTATATTTGTCATAAAAAATTATATATAAAATATACTAAAACCAGTATCAAATAATCTTACCTCTATAATAAAGGAAACCACGTTAAGACAGCTGTCCCCCTCACAATCACCTACAAATGTATTTTCCCGCCCATCACTTATTAAGGATTTATTATTAGAATATTAGAAACAATTAGCTGTAACCTATACTTCCAATTCTCTCTTACCACGGGTTTTTAACAATTAGGGGTTTTCAAGCTTCCTGTACAACAAATCTATAATACCAATTCCATTCGATCTGTTCATCATAGCAGGCGGTTCCGTCTGATGCACCAGCGACCATAAACAATTCCAATCACCATCCAATAATGAGTTCTCGATTTATACAGTACGCTCTATCTCTGTTAACCCTAAAATTTTGATTTCGATAAGGTGTTACGTGATAAGGTGTTACGTATGAACAATAACATATTAATTCAGATAGGATTATGAATTCTATATATTCGATTTCGATTGATTCGTGTTTTACAATTTTTTGTAAATTTTATGGTTCCATTTTTAATTGATGACATTATGAACCTTAATTATGATTATATCGTTTTTAAATTTGGGGGTTTCATGACATTATTTTCATTACTTTTGGGTGATTCTCAAGATATGGCATCCGTGTTTGTTCTAAAAAAGGGTTGTCTTAATCTGCACACAAGTTGCTCGATGAATTGCCTCAATGAGATTTTAATTTATGGGTGTCAATATATAATATGGAGCATCACAGCATATTAGGTATTTAGCATAATGAGTGACATTTTCACACTTGCAAAAGTACTAATTTGTAATGTTAAATTTGTGGAGTTGGATATGTTAAAATGTTACTCATGAAACTGTTTGATGAAATGGCTGATATATTTTTGTTTTTTACCAGAACCTCATATGATTTTTTTGAAGTTTCTAGATATTATTTAAGTGAATAAAAGCTGTTTCTTTGACTCAGTCTTTATTTTTTTTAAGGAAAATGGAACTGTAAAACATTTGGTTTGTTGCTACACTTTACGGTAATCTCTAAATGGTTATGCAGATGACTTTTATTATAGCATAGGGTAAAAATTTTTAAATGCAACGATGCTTATTAAGGCTGCTTTACTTTTGTCACTATAGCTTATACTAATTGCGGTATTTGAGTTCAGTTAAGCTGTGTTTTGAGCTACTTTTATGTGTTTCTGATGCCGCCTAGACGGAAGGCAAGGAAGGTTACTAAGCAGCCTGCATCCTCTCAGTTGAATAATTCACAGTGTAATGTTGACAGTGCAGTGCCAGAAGATAACACATTCCATGACCAAGAAGGTATCTTCTTTTGTTGTATATAGTTTTTATTATAATAATGTAATTTTGAGTTATGAAAAATGTAGAAAGAATAAATGGTTAGTTAACTGACTTAACTATTTACCATAATTCAGTTGAGCACCAGAGTGCTGCACTCAGGATGCTTCGTGATGTGGAAATTGAAAGTTTACGATCGTTCATGCTTTAGGTTCTAGGGGAGCCATCAGACACTCATATTTTTTGGCATTGATGAATCTATGCAAACTCCTGGGGTATATGTTTAATACTTGTCTTTTCATTGAATAATGAGAATCATTATTAAAAATATTATTTCTTTTGATTATTAGTAATTTAATATCAGGAGTTGTTATAATTGCAGGTAAGTAGCGAGAGGATGTCGGTTGGTATGACGCCTAAAACTTTAAGGCTTCCGAAATAGTGTGAGATGCTTCTGTCTGTTCATGATTCGCCACTTGGTGTTTACAAGGAAAACAACATGGTATTAGTATTTTTATATTTTATATTATTATATTATATTATATATTATATATTATTATTATTATTATTATTATTATTTCAACACTTATTTTAATTTTTTAATAACTTGCAAATGGGTAATTAATTATAAAACAATTTAAATTTGGGTCCAAGATTATAACGACAGGGACTTGGTTGTTAATTTAGGTCAAAATCTAATTTTGAACACATTAATTTTTTTAATATACAAATACAAATTAAAATACCTTTAAATGGGGTTTAAAGAATAAATATTTGGCATATTTAACACTTTTTTTTCTCCAGTGTTAATCTAATTTGTTTAAACATTCCTCTATTATCGCTCTGTTTTTCAAATTTTCTGCTTTTGATATTTTCCATGTCATTACTTATTTTTATTTATTCATTTTGAAGATAATGACTATTCGAATTTGATTTTCTTATCATTTTACTCTTATCTTTACTCTTTTGAAGTTACACTTCCCATTTTTCAGGAACCTAATATGTATACGCAGCTATAAATCAAAGACTACTGGACGCCCCCTCGTCATTCTACACTTTCTGGTTATTGTAACTACCAACCAACATGTCAGCATCTACCAATGAAAAGCAACTCCTTGCCAATACTAGGTAAATTTTAATTTATTATTTATATTCAAGTATTAACTGTTGATACGTAACTGTTTCTTTTTTCATACACAGCAACACTTTGAAAGATGATATTCAAATTACCATGCTCAATAAACTTGATGTGTCAACAAAGGTTTTCAATGTCAAGGTCCGTATTATCCGGTTGTGGAAAAATATGAACTATATGTTACAGGGTCAAGTTCACACTGTTGAGATAGTTTTAGTGGATGAAGAGGTAATTTAATGTGTGTTGGTTAGACACATATTTTTAATGCTTGCTACTTGAATATTAACGTCTTGTATTTTTATGTTTAAATGATAGGGAAACAAGATGCTGGGTAGCATCATTAACGAACATTGGCAAAATTTTAAAAACTTGATTGAACTCAACTCTACTATCTTAATTACTAAGGCATCTCTTGCTGAAAATCGTGCTGCCAACAAGTTTATGGGGAATCCTAACAAAGTATCTTTTAATCCTGAAACTAACATTGTTGAACTTAATGATTTCTTGGGAGAATCGTATGGCTTTACTTTTGCAAGTTTTGAAGATATGAACAACAATCTGTTTCCACCATTTCATACAGTTGGTTAGTAACCGAGTGAATTAATTTTACTTCATTTTTTTCCAGAAATTATATTTTAATCTATACTATTTATACATATATCACTTCATTTTTTATCTAGAAATTTATTTTAATCTAAACTATTTATACAGATATCATTGGATACATTACAAGCTCAGAAAAGCCCACTACTTTTCTAGGAAAAGGAGGGGAACCGACACCTAAAGTTATTGTCCACCTTAAAGATTTGAAGTTAGTTTTTTTTAATAATTATGTTAGTTTTTTAATCATCATTTTTTTAATATTAAAATTTTGAATTGATATACAGCCGTAATGCTATTAATGTCACTTTCTTTGGGGATTATGCTAATCAGATGACGGATTATATTTCAAATAATCCGGACAAAACAAACGTTGTAATTATCTTGCAATTTGGTAGATTCAAGTTTTGGGGAGGTAAGTTTTAAAATGTTGTTTACTAAGCGCGTTTATTTTAAAATTTTTCAATCTTTTTTTATTATTTTATAACAAAAACATGTTAAACGTTTTTGTAGAAAAAACATGGGCTTCAAACAACTATGTTTATTCAAAGCTTTTCATCGATGAAGACGTTCAAGCCATAATATCATTTAAGCAAAGGTTTGTTATAACTTTATATGCTGTTAATGCATATTATGTTTAAATTTAATGTTTTCAATACATGTTATAACTTTATATTACTATAATACTATAATTGTTGTATTTATATATTTAGGCTGATTGAGCAAACAAGTGGACTAACGGGTTCAAGTCAGAAATCTATTCGCGCATCTGTCAATTGCTCTGTTGAAGATGATTTCCTTATCAAGACCGAATTCAATAACATTGCAGAAGTCCATATGAAAACGGTTTGCTGCTATTAGTATTATACAGATTCAATTGTATTTAAAAAGCTAATAGTACATATCACAATATCATTTGTCTATGATTACAGGTTAGATCAGTTGTCATTCTTGACACCATTAAGTATATACCGCCAACCCAACAGTGGTACTATTTTGTCTTGCAGCACTTGTCCAAAGGGGGTTAGAAAGAGCGATACAAAATGCAGCAATGATAAATGCAAAGATAAAGAGTTCTCTCCAATCAATAGGTATATAAATAAACATTTATCCAATTATGGTTTTGTTATATTTTTTATACAACCTTTTTAAACCAATTTCGATGAATAATATATGCGAATATTCACTTAAATACCATAAAGCACTTTTGTTCAATTGTTTTAAAACTATCTTTAAAAGATTTCTTTCTCCACCGTCAAAATTTATTTTATTTTAATGCCTTTTAGAAATTTCTTAGTAAACTACAATGCAAAGAGGATTGTTACCATGACTGATTCCGGTTGCTGTCCCGACCCGGCAGGCCTATTCAGTAACCAATGTCATGAATGTAACCGTTCAATTTTTATATTTTTTATTTTGAAGGTTTAGAATTCTTATACGAGTACAAGATCCTACGGGCATCATAGATTTGACATTATGGGATAGAGAAGCAGTTAAAATTTTGAAAGTTTCTGCTAATGATTTGGTCGAAAGTATTATAAAGGTATACTTATAATAAGATAAATGAATAATTCATGGAAACAAGTATTTTATACTTTCACTTTTCAATATATATATATATATATATATATATATTTTGCAAGGTGAAACATCCGAACAATTCCCTGATGTTTTGAACAATTTATTGGAGCAGAAGTACGCTTTCAAGATTGATATCAAGAAATATAATGTGGACAGACAAGAAACGGGTTTTGGAATCTCTAAATTTTCTGATGATTCAAAGATAATTGACACTCTTGAGAATAAGTTTAATCTAGAGCAGGTCTGTATAAATTTTCATATGACTAAGTGGTATTAATATTTTTTATTTTTATGTAAATTAAACATGGCTGCTTTCTCAACAGAATGACTTGTCCGACTACATGCATGTGACAACCGGAGATATCATTTCTCAAGATATTGTCAACTATACGTAGCATTATCCTGAGTAAAAAGTAGAGACGGGCTTAAACTGCTAATCTTTGACAAGAACGGTAATGTTACCAATACAACTACAAATGTGGTATATACAAGGAGGTATTTAGAGAGTTGTGAAATCTATATTAAATTGAAGTTGCATTTGTTGATTGTAATTCGACTTATCTATTGAATTTTGTTTGCATTTTATTTTATGGAACATTGTAGTTCATATGTTGGTATCCTATTTAAACTTACGTAGTTAAATATTTTGATTACACTTAATTCGTTACATAATCTGTCAAATTGTATAAATGAAATAATATCAGCCTTGGATTGTAGGTGACAAAACAATACTTCGTTTTGATGTTAATTTCAATACATTTACTGATTTGGGATTTCCATATTCGTTGTGTATAATAAGGTTAATTTGTTTGGTCAACCCAATTTCAAGAAGTAGTGTTTATATCTTTTCTGGAAGATCAACATCATCACGTTCAAAACTAGAGATGTTCAAAACGGTTTGGGACTAGGAACCGGAACCGGTTCCTAACCGGTTCCTATATTCAAAACCCCATTTTAAACCGGTTCCAGGCTCGAACCGGTTAGGGAACCGAACCGGTTCTCCCACCCTCGGACCCCTAACCTATCTAACCGGTTCTTACCGGTTCCTAACCCGGTTCCTGTACTGTAACCGGTTCCAACCGGTTACAGTGTAAATTTTTTTTTTTCGTTTTTTGTTTGCGATTTGGATTCTAAACTACGATTCGTATTTGTATAACATGAAAAATAAAAAAAACAATTAACATAAAATTCATTTTATTTACTTTAAGAAGTTCAAAAAAAAAAAGGTTACATGTTTTAAAATCTTCAAAAACAAACTAACAAAACATTAAACTTATAAATATAAAGTTGTAACATATTATTTCTAGAAAAGCCTTCTTGTTCGTCGTAATTATTGAGCGGCGACTTCTTCCTCGGAATTACTTGTAGAAATGTCTTCTTGTTCGTCGTGCACTCGAACATCAAGTGGTGTTTCATCTTCGAGAGTGGTTACGTGTTGAATACGATCGATTGAGTCCAAGTGATCCTTTAAGCAAATGCACATCTCCACCGACTCCGAATTTAGTCTTGTTCTTCTCACCGATATTACCCTGCCACTAAGAGAAAAAGCGGATTCCGAAGCTACCGTAGAAGCTTGGACGGTTAGTAAATCACGGGCCATGGTGGCAAGAATCGGAAACTCGATTTCCTTTACCTTCCACCAAGCCAAAACATCAAAAGTGCCATATTCCTCTTCGGATAAACCGGTAGAGTAATCATTTGCACTATACCTTCCTAGTTCGCTTGAAGGGGTGTTACCCCTTTGTTTTTTAGCTGTTACGTTGCGAACGGTGTTCATAAGGCTAATAATGGGATCTCGTACTCTAGTAGCACTTGAACTTGATGAAGACCCCCCCGGCATAGGCATGTGTATGTTTGACCCATATTTATTTAAATAAAAGTCATACATAAATTTAAAATTCAAGTTAAAATAATTTTTTGCCTCTATTGAAAAGTTTGGGTCAACTTCATGCATATCTAAGGCTTAAAAAATTTCGTCTATCACACATTGAACCCCCGTAATATTTAACATTGGGTTTAAAGCGGCGGCGCAAGTAAAGACCGGTGGCAATTCAAGAAAGTATTTTTTTAATTTAAACTTCATTGGTAATATGATGTTTGAAAACATTGGACTGTTATTTTCAAATTCTTTAAGATTGTTAACCATTAAAAATAACTCCGAAAGAACCAAGGGACTTGTCGGATAATACGTTCCCGATAGTTTCGTAGTTGATGTTTTAAAAACTTCAAGAAAAGTTGATAAGTCATTGATAATTTCTCATTTCTCATTTGAAAAGGGGATTGTCAAATCATTCTCGGCAAGACTAGAATGAAACATTTGTAAAGTTTCTCTTTGTTCCAAAGCACTTTGAAACATTATGCAAGTGGAATTCCATCGATGAGGTACTCCCAATTAGCTGTGACATCTGCCACGATCCGACCCGACCCAGGTACCCGTTTCTCTGACCCGATCTCTTTCTTTTACGATTTAGTATTTATTTATACTTATATTTTACTTTTAATTTTCCTTCCCGCCTCTTTCTCTCTCTTTCTTTCCGCCGTCCCGTCCCTCTTCCTTCTCTCTTTCCGCCTTCTTTTCCCTCTTGTCGCCGTCCCGCCCTTAAGCCTTGTTTCCCTCTTTTTCTTCTAACTCTTTGCTTGTCCTTTGTTCCTTCCCGCCTAAGGTTGTCTGCGCAGCTCCACACGCCAGACTCCTTACAAGGAAGCCTGCGTGAAGACCACCTGTTACAGCGATACGCGAGACGAACTCTTCTCGCAGCGCGCTAAGAATTGTAATTCTTCTCGCAGCGCGCTAAGAACGGTAGTTCTTCCCGCGACGCGCTAAGGATTGTAGTTCTTCTCGCAGCGCGCTAAGAATCGTAGTTCATCCCTCGACGCGCGAAGAATTATAGTTCTTCCCGCGGCGCGCTAGGAATTTTAGTTCCTCCCGCGGCGCGCTAAGAAATGTGATTCTTCCCGCGGCGCGCTATGAAATGTGATTCTTCCCGCGACGCGTTAAGGTTGGTTCTGTCTGCCTTCGCGCTCCAGCCTTCTCGCGCTATGTCTTGAGTCTTTTCTTCTGTTTAATCTAGCCATTTGCTTTTGTGATGTCTTATCTTTTGAGCCGTTGACCTAATCTGCTTTATGTCTGAAAAGTTACTTTTGGCGCAGCATGCGCACCAACCCCATTGGTTGGCAGAAAAAGTGACTGACATTATCTTTGGAGATCTGCTTTTCCATGCTTGACCAGTACCTTTATCTGATCCGCCCATGCTTTTTACTGTTCCCTGTCAGCTTTCTCTTGTCCCCTGCAGCTGCCATATCTTTTGATATCTTTTGCTTTTGGAATCTTTTACTTTTTGGAGATCTTTTCCCCTTTTCTAGGGATTGTGTTCCCTAGGGTTTCTCTATAAATAATAATGTTATTTTTAACACTACACACACAAAACACTCCTGTTCTCTCTTGCTCCTTGCTCTCTCTGCCGCCTCCTCTCTGCCTCCGTCTTCCTCCCTGTTCTGTCCTGCTTTTCCGGTAACATATTATAAATAATAATTTACTTATTAATCATGTTAACTTATAATCAAGACTTAAAACAAATCATTAAAACAATAATCTTATTTATAGGTTAACTTGTACTTGTTTAAAGTTGGTTCTTGCATTATCTTTCACCGCATCGTTTATCATGTGAGTAATCTCGTACCTAATCCCTTTTTATTTTTAATGTTTTGGGATGTTCATGTGTTCGTACAAACTTAGAGTCTTAAACTTGTTTATGAACTTTAGTCGCGCAGTATCCCATGTGTTGAGGACGTTTACTTGGCTGTTATTTGTATGTGTGTATCATTAACCGCTTTGTTCGGCCTATTCCGCAGTTTTCATGGATCCATTAGATGAACACGGGAGACCTATCGTTTACGGTTTTCTTTGTTTACACCTGCACAGATGTTTTCTCGTTTTTGTGCTCAATTGGGAGCACGGATTGAACTATGAACTATGAGCTATGATCTATTTAGGCTTGATCACAATCTGATTGCACCCTTGTTAAACACCAGACATACACGTGTTGCGCGCAGATTTATTGTTATCTATGTATTGTATTAAACTTGATTTCTCACCAACACGCAAGTGTTTGACGTTTATTTTAACACATGTTCATGTTTGCTGTAGCTACATTTGGAGCTTGTGGACACGTAGGACGTTTTTACTTTTGGACCTAGATTAAAATGTATCAAGACAAGTTATTGTTGTTCGAATATTTTGCCTTATAATATATTGAATTATGTTGCTTTATGTTATCTTGTGTTTACTTTGCGCGTGCGCGAATGAATATATTTATTAAATATTGACACCCAAATAGTGTCACGAGTAATGAAACAATATGTGGCGCCCCGATGTATAATCCGCCTTTGGTCGGGGTGTTACAGATTGGTATCAGAGCTCGTTGACTTTAGGATAGGTGGTTAGACGTAACGGCCTAGAATACCTAAGAGTCCCTTCTCGCGCATGAGAGAAATCTCATGTTTGCGCGCTTATTGTTAATTACTCGTTATTTATGAATATGCTCGCGCTTGCGCAGTATATGATTTTATGTTTTATTTCGCGATATTTCGATTTTTGTTGAATTTCGATTTTTATTGATTTTTCTTACATATTCGTTTGTTGGATTTGAAAATCCGAAAAGTCATGGTGATACATGAATAGTTGATTTTCAATTTCCATTTACGATTATGTTCTGAGGTTGGAGACTTGAAAAGTCATGGTGATACATGAATTGTCAACCTCCAATACTCATTTTCTTGTATATTTTATATTGAAGATTGAAAAGTCATGGTGATACATGAATCGTCAATCTCCAATACTCGTTTGCCCGTATATTTTAAATTGGGAATTCGGAAAGTCATGGTGATACATGAATTGTCGATTCTTGATTCGAATTTGTTACCTTTATTAAGTCTGCATTTAGGGTCATTTATTTTACTTTAACTTTTGACAGTAACTGACTCCGTGAAACCAAGCTTTTCGAGGTTATACTTTGCACTAAAACCAAGATATTAACTAAAATTAAAACTTTTATAGAATGCCTCCGCTATCAGCTCGCCATCTCAAGAAGAAAGAAGCCCCGCGCAGACGTTCGCTGCAACGTTCCCAGGAAATGGCCGCCGCAATAGCCCAAGCCTTAAACCAAAACAATACCAACACCTCTGGTTACAACATTAAATCCTTCAACGCGGGTAACCCTCCAAAGTTCACAGGTCTTGAAGGAGCCACCGTGATGCTCCAGTGGCTTGAGAAAATAGAAAACACTTTCCTCCACACCCAATGCCCCTCAGACAGACGAACCCTATATGCTTCCAGTGTCCTGGAATCTAGAGCGCTTACATGGTGGAATGGAGTAGCTCATGCGCGTGGCGCAGAAACTGCTTCCAACATGCTCTGGGAGGAATTTAAGGAAATTCTGACGCGAGAATTCTGCCCTCCCAACGAAGTTAAGCGCTTGGAGGAAGAATTTTGGAATCTTAAGCAATACAGCGGTGAAGCGCGCGAGTACGCGACGCGCTTCCATGAACTAAGTTTGCTTGTCCCTCACCTTGTTACCCCTTCCCGCCGAGCCATAGAGAAATTCCTTGGGGGTCTCCCCATGGAAATTCAAGATTCTGTATGGGCCAGAAACCCAGTAACCCTCTCTGACGCCATCGAGTTGGCCGCTGTGCTCAGCGACAACCATGTCAGAGCAGGAACCCTGTTCCTGCGGGGAACAGAAAAGACCAAACTCACCAAGACTGTTCCTGAACCAACAGAAACCAAACCAGAACCCTCAAACCGTAACAACCTCAAGCGCAGGCGCAAAGCCTATGCGCTTACCAACCCGCCCATTGTCCAGCAACCCATCTACCAACCTCCAGTTTACACGCCTAACCCTCTGTCAGCCTACCCAACACCTCCTGTAGTCCATAACTATGCCTTAACCAATCCCGCACTCCCTGCCCCTCCCCCTAAGAAACCTTACACAGGAAATCAACCCTTTTGCCCAACCTGTAGACTTCACCACCCAACCCAAACCCCGTGTCGACAATGTAACCGATGTGGCCGCGTTGGTCACTCTGCCGAATACTGTAGAGTCCCTCTCGCCAACCCAATTGCGCCAACACCACCAGTCTACCCGCAGAACCCACAACCAACCTACCAAAACCCACGACCCAGATCGTGCTTCAACTGCGGTGATCCCAGTCATTTCCGAACGCATGCCCGAGGCTACAAGTTCAGATTACGCAAGCGAATCCGGTGAACCAGATTTCGAACCAAGTGACACGCGGACGAGCTTTTAACATAACCGCGCACCAAGCGCAAGCGAATAATGACGTAGTTAATGGTACATTTTTGCTTAACGGATTTTATGCTTCTGTACTTTTTGATACTGGCGCCGATCGAAGTTTTATTTCTCGCGCGTTTGAGCAGAAGCTTGCGCGACCGCGCAACGATTTAAAGGAAAATTTTTCAGTTGAATTGGCTAATGGCGAAACTGTTTTAATTAACTCAGTGATTAAAGATTGCATGCTTAACCTTAACGAAAACGACTTTCTGATCGACCTTATCCCCATGCCTCTTGGAAGCTTTGATGTTATTATTGGTATGGACTGGCTTACGCATAATCGCGCCGAAGTTATTTGCGCCAAGAAGATGATTCGCATACCTCGAGAAAATGGTGATCTTCACATCTACGGCGAGAAACCCTCCAGTGGTCTTAAGCTTATGTCTTGCGCCGAAGCCCAAAGACTCATGCGGAAGAAGTGTATTGCATTTTTAGCCCATGTGGTCAAACCCGATGAAGGAAAGAAGAAGCTTCGCGATATCCCTGTTGTGCGTGATTTCCCTGAAGTTTTTCCTGATGATCTTCCTGGTATCCCTCCCGCTCGTGAAGTCGAGTTCCGTATTGATCTTGTCCCTGGTGCTTCCCCCGTAGCTAAATCTCCTTATCGTCTTGCACCCGCTGAGATGCAAGAATTGGCAAGCCAACTTCAAGAGTTGACTGCTAAAGGATTCATTCGCCCTAGCTCTTCGCCCTGGGGTGCTCCGGTGTTGTTCGTTAAAAAGAAAGATGGATCGTTTCGCATGTGTATTGATTACCGCGAGTTGAACAAACTCACCATTAAAAACCGGTATCCCTTACCGCGCATTGACGACCTCTTTGATCAACTCCAAGGTGCCTCTTGTTTCTCGAAGATTGATCTCCGCTCTGGCTATCACCAGTTGCGCATCTGCGATGAAGATGTTCCGAAGACTGCTTTTCGAACTCGTTATGGCCATTTTGAATTCTTGGTCATGTCCTTCGGTTTGACCAATGCACCCGCCGTTTTCATGGATCTAATGAATCGGGTGTGTAGGCCTTTCTTGGATAAATTCGTGATTGTGTTTATCGATGACGTTCTGATTTATTCTAAGACCAAGGCCGAGCATAAGCAACATCTTCGGTTGGTGTTGCAAAAGCTTCGAACTGAGCAGCTTTATGCTAAGCTCTCCAAGTGTGAATTTTGGTCGGATGAAGTACAGTTTCTTGGCCATGTTGTGAACAAGATGGGTATTCATGTCGACCCATCCAAAATTGAAGCAATCAAGAACTGGATTACGCCAACTACTCCTTCTGAGATCCGTTCCTTTCTGGGCTTAGCTGGTTATTACCGGCGCTTCATTTCGAATTTCTCGAAGATCGCCTTGCCTTTAACAGCTCTAACGCACAAAGGTAAACCGTATATTTGGGGCTCGAAGCAAGAAGAAGCCTTTCTAACGCTCAAGCGTTTGTTGTGTGAAGCTCCTGTCCTTGCGTTACCTGAGGGTAATGAAGATTTTGTCGTGTATTGCGATGCATCCAACCAAGGTCTCGGTTGTGTTCTTATGCAACGAGGCAAGGTTATCGCTTACGCATCAAGGCAACTTAAGGTTCATGAAAAGAATTATACAACTCACGACCTCGAACTTGGTGCAGTTGTTTTTGCCTTGAAGATCTGGAGACACTACCTTTATGGTACTAAGTGTATCCTCTACACTGACCATAAAAGCCTTCAGCATATCTTTGATCAGAAGGAACTTAACATGAGGCAACGCCGATGGAACGAACTCATTAGCGATTACGATTGTGAGATCCGGTATCATCCTGGTAAGGCTAATGTGGTAGCCGATGCGCTCAGCCGAAAACCCTGCCAACTTAACTGTATCTTGCCGCGCACCCAGCTTCACTTTGCGCCGATTCAAAGCAACCTTGAATCGCGTATTCGTGACGCGCAGCGTGCATCCATCAGTAATGGTAACCTTCGCGCCGAGTTAGCGTGTGGCGCGGAAGCACACTTTGTCCCTAATCTGAGTGGAATTCTCTGCTATCTTAATCGCATCTGGATTCCCTTTGATGAGAATCTTCGCGCTGATATCCTGAGTGAAGCGCACAAATCTCGGTATTCTATTCATCCTGGCGCTGATAAGATGTACAAGGATTTGCGCATTACTTATTGGTGGCCCGGTATGAAAAAGGATATTGCTATGTTCGTAGCTAAATGCCTGACTTGTTCTAAGGTAAAAGCTGAACACCAACGCCCATCTGGTTTGCTCGAACAACCAGAAATTCCTACGTGGAAATGGGAATGTGTAGCGATGGACTTTATTACCAAGTTACCTTTGACAGCAAGCAAACATGATAGCATTTGGGTAATAGTGGATCGTTTGACTAAGTCTGCTCACTTTCTGCCCATTCGTGAAAACTACCGTGTTGAGCAACTCGCGCAGCTTTATGTCAAGGAAATTGTCTGCCGTCATGGTACTCCTTTGAGCATCATATCCGATCGCGATGGCCGTTTTATATCTCGCTTTTGGAAATCTCTCCAATCTGCGCTAGGAACTCGCTTGGACATGAGTACGGCATATCATCCTCAGACTGACGGTCAGTCTGAGCGAACTATTCAAACTCTTGAGGATATGCTCCGATCTTGTGTTCTTGATTTTGGAGGTAATTGGGATTCACACCTGCCTTTGATTGAGTTCTCTTATAATAACAGCTATCATTCCAGTATCGGTATGGCCCCATTTGAGGCACTTTACGGTCGTAAGTGCCGCTCCTCGATTTGTTGGAGCGAAGTGGGTAAAGCTCAAATCACAGGACCCGAACTTGTTCAAGAGACAACCGATAAAATCGCCAAGATCCGTGATCATCTGCTGACTGCCCGAAGCCGACAGAAGAGTTACGCAGATCGTAGGCGGAAGCCTCTCGAATTTCAAGTTGGTGATCTTGTTCTCCTCAAAGTGTCGCCCTGGAAGGGTGTTGTCCGCTTTGGGAAGAAAGGTAAGCTTGCTCCTCGTTATGTTGGTCCATTCAAGATTCTCGCGCGTGTAGGAAAAGTTGCCTACAGACTAGACCTGCCGCCCGCGCTCAGTAATGTGCATCCAACGTTCCATGTATCCAATCTCAAGAAGTGTTTAGCTGACGAGAACCTTCACATTCCACTTGATGAAGTTCAAGTTGATGAATCTATGCATTTCGTTGAGAAGCCTGTTGAGATTATGGATCGCGAGGTTAAGCAAACCAAGCGCAGTCGCATCCCTATCGTGAAAGTTCGCTGGGAGTCCAAGCGCGGAGCCGAGTTTACATGGGAAAGGGAAGATCAAATGAAGATCAAGTACCCGCACCTGTTCTCTGCGCAACCTACTTCGAGATAAATTTCGGGACGAAATTTCCTAAAGTAGGGGAGACTGTGACATCTGGCCCGATCCGACCCGACCCAGGTACCCGTTTCTCTGACCCGATCTCTTTCTTTTATGATTTAGTATTTATTTATACTTATATTTTACTTTTAATTTTCCTTCCCGCCTCTTTCTCTCTCTTTCTTTCCGCCGTCCCGTCCCTCTTCCTTCTCTCTTTCCGCCTTCTTTTCCCTCTTGTCGCCGTCCCGCCCTTAAGCCTTGTTTCCCTTTTTTTCTTCTAACTCTTTGCTTGTCCTTTGTTCCTTCCCGCCTAAGGTTGTCTGCGCAGCTCCACACGCCAGACTCCTTACAAGGAAGCCTGCGTGAAGACCACCTGTTACAGCGATACGCGAGACGAACTCTTCTCGCAGCGCGCTAAGAATTGTAATTCTTCTCGCAGCGCGCTAAGAACGGTAGTTCTTCCCGCGACGCGCTAAGGATTGTAGTTCTTCTCGCAGCGCGCTAAGAATCGTAGTTCATCCCTCGACGCGCGAAGAATTATAGTTCTTCCCGCGGCGCGCTAGGAATTTTAGTTCCTCCCGCGGCGCACTAAGAAATGTGATTCTTCCCGCGGCGCGCTATGAAATGTGATTCTTCCCGCGACGCGTTAAGGTTGGTTCTGTCTGCCTTCGCGCTCGCGCACTTTTGCCTTCGCGCTCCAGCCTTCTCGCGCTATGTCTTGAGTCTTTTCTTCTGTTTAATCTAGCCATTTGCTTTTGTGATGTCTTATCTTTTGAGCCGTTGACCTAATCTGCTTTATGTCTGAAAAGTTACTTTTGGCGCAGCATGCGCACCAACCCCATTGGTTGGCAGAAAAAGTGACTGACATTATCTTTGGAGATCTGCTTTTCCATGCTTGACCAGTACCTTTATCTGATCCGCCCATGCTTTTTACTGTTCCCTGTCAGCTTTCTCTTGTCCCCTGCAGCTGCCATATCTTTTGATATCTTTTGCTTTTGGAATCTTTTACTTTTTGGAGATCTTTTCCCCTTTTCTAGGGATTGTGTTCCCTAGGGTTTCTCTATAAATAATAATGTTATTTTTAACACTACACACACAAAACACTCCTGTTCTCTCTTGCTCCTTGCTCTCTCTGCCGCCTCCTCTCTGCCTCCGTCTTCCTCCCTGTTCTGTTCTGCTTTTCCGGTAACATATTATAAATAATAATTTACTTATTAATCATGTTAACTTATAATCAAGACTTAAAACAAATCATTAAAACAATAATCTTATTTATAGGTTAACTTGTACTTGTTTAAAGTTGGTTCTTGCATTATCTTTCACCGCATCGTTTATCATGTGAGTAATCTCGTACCTAATCCCTTTTTATTTTTAATGTTTTGGGATGTTCATGTGTTCGTACAAACTTAGAGTCTTAAACTTGTTTATGAACTTTAGTCGCGCAGTATCCCATGTGTTGAGGACGTTTACTTGGCTGTTATTTGTATGTGTGTATCATTAACCGCTTTGTTCGGCCTATTTCGCAGTTTTCATGGATCCATTAGATGAACACGGGAGACCTATCGTTTACGGTTTTCTTTGTTTACACTTGCACAGATGTTTTCTCGTTTTTGTGCTCAATTGGGAGCACGGATTGAACTATGAACTATGAGCTATGATCTATTTAGGCTTGATCACAATCTGATTGCACCCTTGTTAAACACCAGACATACACGTGTTGCGCGCAGATTTATTGTTATCTATGTATTGTATTAAACTTGATTTCTCACCAACACGCAAGTGTTTGACGTTTATTTTAACACATGTTCAGGTTTGCTGTAGCTACATTTGGAGCTTGTGGACACGTAGGACGTTTTTACTTTTGGACCTAGATTAAAATGTATCAAGACAAGTTATTGTTGTTCGAATATTTTGCCTTATAATATATTGAATTATGTTGCTTTATGTTATCTTGTGTTTACTTTGCGCGTGCGCGAATGAATATATTTATTAAATATTGACACCCAAATAGTGTCACGAGTAATGAAACAATATGTGGCGCCCCGATGTATAATCCGCCTTTGGTCGGGGTGTTACATTAGCTCCCAAAGCTTTTCTTCCCGTATCTTTACAAAATTTTCTATATTCCATTTGTCTTTTTTTTACTTTTCTTAAAAACTTCATGTATCATTAGTCTAAAATCGTTTATAACCGATGTAACCTCATCCGAAGCAAGTCCGTCTTGCACGATTAAATTAATGATATGTGCAACACACCTTGAGTGAAAAAATACACCATTGCAAATCGGCGTATATTTTAATTTTAATTTATCAACCGCCGATGTATTATTCGACGCGTTATCAAATGCCATTGAAAATATTTTATTTTCTAGTTTATAAGTTTTTATAACATAATCTAAAATTTCAAACAAATTATCTCCCGTATGTGGATACTCAAAGAGTTCGAAAGCAATGGTGCGTTTCATCATTTCCCACGATGACGGGTCTACCCAATGAGCGGTGACACAAAGATAAGATTCGGGTAGACCATGTGGAGCCGACCAAACATCACTAGTTAAGTTTATTCCCGTATTTATATTTTCAAAATATGCAATTAGTACCTCTTTGGCCTTCTTCCACAATTTTAAACAATAACGTTTAAGAGTATGACGACTTACGTGAGTGTATTGTGGTTGAAGCGTATCTCGAATCATGGCGGTTAAGCGAGGGTTGTCGAAGTGGCTAAACGGCAAAGCTTCTTGAATCACAAACTTCGCCATACGATCTTGAACTCGATCAATTTGGCATGTAAATATTCCGCCTTCACTATCCATTTGCGTTTGTTGCGAATCGACGTTCTTTTTCAACGCCTTGCAATACGGTTTTTCGATGTGTTTCTTCAAATTTGAATTCGAAAGTGGGTTTAAATAAACCCCACAAAACTTGCACCGAGCCTTCAATGAATGGTCACTCAATTCAACCAAATCCCAATTGCACCAAATCTCTTGATTACGATTATGAGGTACAATACGAACGAAACTTGGTTCGGCGTTGGAACCTTGACCAACCGATGATTGTGAGGCAGCCATAACAACAAATATGAATATAGAAGAAGAGAAAACAAGAGATTAGAGAACTCAAAACGTTGTAATAACGTTTTTTTTTGTATTTTTTTGCGTTCGGGTTTGCGTTTTGAGTGTTGTGATGAACCCATGACACCAAATACCTATTTATACTATTAGTGGGGTGCTTGGGGGAGCCAAAAAAACGGCTATTTTTGACCCCAACGGTCAAAAAACGGCCAAAAAAAACGATTTCAAACGGCTATAATCGATCCAACGGCTAGAACCGGTTCCTAGCCGGTTCCGGATGGTTCGGTTCCAGAACCGGTTCCGGTTCGGTTCCGGTTCCTACCCGCCCCCACTCAGAAATGCAATAATCGGTCACGGATCATCGGGTTGAATCAGATAGAGTCCGGTTCCTACAAAAAACGGGTAGGAAACCGGTTCGGGTCCACCGGTTCGGTTCCAAGAACCGGTTTCGTTGATCAACTCTATTCAAAACCCCAAATTCTTCATTCAAGGGAAGAAGAATTTTTTAGCCACCAGGCATTTTGTTTTTGTTACAGATGATGATCATCCAATCTCTCTCGCATCCTTTCTCTCTTGTCCCCATTCAAATAACAACAAACTTCCTTTTCTTTTCTTTAACTCACCATTTAAACCCTCTTATTATTATTAACTTATAAAACATAGATCTTTCTTTATTTTATCAATTTTTATTAAATATTCTTTAAATTCAAATTTATTTTCTCCAACTCGTGTACCATAGGGATCACTAACTTAGTAATATTAATATATGAAAAAATTTTAAAAAATGTTTGGTTGTTGTGAATTTTAGGATTTCTTTAACCAATAAAAATGCAAATAATAAAAAAGGATAAGGGCCGGAATGGGCAATTGAAAAGAGTGTAACCTGACTACAAAAGGCGATCATGTGGATGGATCTAGGGTTTGGGGCAAAACAGAAAAAAACTCAAGAAGACAAAGAAAAAGAAATGAGGCTAAGGAGGGAAGGGATGTTTTTGAATGGCGGTTGACCCCCCTCCGTAGCCTATGATTTATGATTTTGCCCCTTATTTTAACCGTCCTTCTGATTTACTTTACGCTGTGTTTCTGAGTTCAATGTGCACCTTTTGATCATCAATAAAGTTACATCGAATATCGAATGTAATCTGTTGATGGATCGGTTCGTTTACAGGTAATATCCAACTCCAAAACCACCACCACTTCCCTACCTTTATTATTATTATTATTATTATTATTATTATTATTATCCTCAGTGATGATCTATGCAATTAACTCTGTTAATTAAAGGGGCAATGATGATGAATCTCTATTCTCTAGTCGTCTGAGTGAATGAATTGGTGCCTGTGATTTACCGAATATTGGCGGGGCAATTAATTATCTTTTATTTGCAGCCATGGAGGCTTTATCCTTCTGCACTGATTCTTTTTCACAGATCTGAGCCTCATTCTTTCTTCAATGATTTGTTTTTACATGTGTCCATATTTTTTTTGTTATTATTGTTCTATGGATTTGATTATTCTTTCTCTTGTTACTTTATAAAGTCTTTTTGGTCGGTTTTGTTAATAATTTGTGTGTAAGATTAATTGTCATTGTTGTTTACTCGTTTAGTCGTAATCTAAAGGTTGACGGCTTATTCAAAACATTTTTAATCAAATTATGATCATCAGTGTGTTGGTTTTGCTTTGCCAAGAGGTATGGATTTAGATAGATTTTGATGATGCTTGAGATTTGACCAGGTTTTGCTAAATTTGTTCCTTTGTCTCAACAAAGTGAAGGGTTGGCAATATTGAGATGATCCATGAATACATTTTATGGTTGATATTTGAAATGAATATTATTTGGGTTAGCAACTTAGCACTGCTATTATTTGATCACAAGAATGCTACACTTGAAAACATCAATTGATTGTGAGGACTGTTTACCCGTTTCGACACCGAACTGAAGTAACCAATCCCCGGCCTGGTTGACCTTTAGGCTTGGGTTCTGGTCCTTGCTTAGTCCAGATTTCCATTATTAAACTTTCATTGGCTGGGTTATGAGCAAAGTAGCATGGGACTAAATCTAAAACGAATTGTTTGATTGGGATGTGACCAAAATATTTGGTTGGTATTTTTATTTTGGTCCTAGAAGTCTAGTAAGAAAATGAACAAGAAGCAAATATTAAAAAGTAAACTGTTAAGGATCCAGCCCTTTTTTTGTTACTGTATAGTGTATAACTTTTAATCAAATTTCATAAGATAGCACTATGACTTAGGAGACTGGTTTTTTTTGTAGTAGGCAGTTCTTTAATTGCAAAAATTGTTGATTTTATGATTTAGGCAACAAAACGTATTTTGAACGTTAAATTTTCATGGTGACCTTATATAATTCGATTCGGTTGATATTTTCTCCTTATCCGCTCAAGCTATTGATCACATTGAGCCCAAAGAACATTGTGTTTGACCTGTTAGAAACAAACATAATCCAATTAAATTATGCACATCTTCATGCTAAATCAAAATAGAAAGTTTGATGTCAAAACAGGAAGAAGAGAATGAATTTCCCTATATAGTTTACACCCAAATATTGTGTTAGTGAGATTAGGAATATAAATAAATCACAAAAGCAGGGGTGTTCTTCGGGTTCGTTTTTCGGGTCGGGTTTCAAAGTTTTAAATTTTGACCAAAACCCAACCCAAATCTCTTATGGGTTTTTCGGGTTCTGGTTTTTTTCGGGTTGGGTTAATCGGGTTTCGAGTATCCTAGAAACAAACAAAAGAAAAAAAAAACAAAAAAAAAATTAAGAACAACAATGCTAAAATTAAACAACATATTCTTCTTTGCTTATAATAAAATAATCAAATAACAAACCAACATAGCTTGATAAAACAATCAAAAGAAGAGTAAAACTAACTCGAGCCTTAATCATATTCAATCGAGCGTGATTTGGTTGTTCGATTTCGGTTGCTATTAGTAATAAACGGAAAACAAAAATTAATAATAACAATCGATCCACAATAGTTAGAATGACAACAGTCAATTAGAGCTAGATTATGATAACTTTAGTGTCTAAGACTTAATTTATTATACATAAAAATATATTTAATTTTAAAACTAGAAGTTTATTCGGATTTTTCGGGTTGACCCGAAACTTATAAATCAAACCCGAGAAACCAACCCAAATTACTTCGGTTCGGGTTCAGGTTAGTCTTTTCTCGGGTTCGGGTTCTTCGGGTCGGGTTTAGTTCGGGTACAGGTTTTTTCAGGCCGGGTTTCGGATAAAAGTGACAGCCCTACACAAAAGTCCTATTCATCTTATACTATCCGTAACAAGCCTTTCACTTTATTTTATCCTATTCAGCGTTACAATTATTCTTTATTTTTAGGTAGCGTTTGGTATACAGAAATGACAGTAGGAATGGAATGATTCATTACGTGAGAATGAAAAAAGTGGTGTTTGGTTGCTCAATGGAATGGAATCATCCATACATATGAAATCTCATTCCATCAAAACAATTCCTTCCAATCCCCCCTTCTTTTTTTTCATTCCATTCCTCCTTCACCCTAATTTCTCAACAACACTACCACCTAAAAACCATCACCACCATTACCATTGGCACCACCACCAACTCCACTGACACCACCACCGCCACCTTCGCCACCATTTTCTTCACCGGAGCTACCACCGTCGTCATTGTAGGTTTTTATTTTATTTTATTTTTTAGGTTAAAAGTATTTTGAGATAGGAGTGTTTTTATTATTTGTATTTCATTTCTATAATTTTTTTGGATACCAAACAATAAAAATTAATAATTGATTTCATTCCTATAGGTTAACCAACAAGACAAAGGAATGGTAATGATCCATTTCATTCTCTGTCCATTCCATTCCTTCTCTCGTTCCATTCATCCTTCATTCCATTACCTCCAATCAAAGGGTTTCTTAATAAAGTATACGGATATCACACAACAGTTTTAAAAAGATATAAAACTGTCTTGTAGCTTTGAAGTAAACAATTCCAATTGTATATTATTATAATCTTTTGTAATTTGTTTTAACTAAGTAGCAAGTCATGTTGTAATTAGTAAAAAGATTAATTTGACATGTACCTTCTAATAGACACAAATATGTTACCTAATTCACTCTTATATTACTTCTTTAGTTGGGTGCGGTCACTAAAAGCATGCAATATATAAACAAAATGGTTAAAATAACAATTGGTGGGCTTTTATACCTTTCCAATCAAAATCTAAAAAAAAAATAAAATACTAATAATAATAATAATAATAATAATAATAATAATAATAATTATTATTATTATTATTGACCATCTTTCGTGAAGTGCAATGATTGGGCCCAGATGAAGAACAAAGGATAGTCGCTTCTTATAGTCACCTCTTGTCTCTCTTTGCATCCAAATTCCAAAGTCCAAATCCTGGTTGTCATGGCTAAGGAGTATAGAATCCTCAACATCATTTGTCTTATTCGCTATGTTTGCGCCGCGTCAGATTCCTCCACCGTTTAACATCACCCTTCAATCAAGGATATACACCATTCTCCTTATTTTTCATTTTCTATTATTTTATTTAATACAATCTATAATATTTATAAAATATAATGTTGAGCAATATTTGTTACCTCTTTTTTGTTTAAGTAACATGTTTGAGTATTATATTCTTATAAACAATAAACAACTAAAAACACTTAACATAAAAAAAGAAGAACCGTTTTAGATCTATGACACAAATCAAACAAAACCCAGTTTACTTCTTCTCCATCTATCAAACTAAGCCTCCTTCACATTTTCACAACCTTCTTCCTCTTTCTCTCAACCTCCAACCTTCTACCACTCTACCTCCACCAAAAACTAGCAGAGAGAGAGAGAGAGAGAGAGAGAGAGAGAGAGAGAGAGAGAGAGAGAGAGAGAGAGAGAGGAGAGAGAGAGAGAGAGAGGAGAGAGAGAGAGAGAGAAGCTTGCATGACTGGACTGAACACCCTCATGTAGACCCAGTCACGCGTGACCTAAAGGAGGCCGAGGCAGTGTTTGAAGAGTCTCACGTGATGACAAGGCTTCCACGTCGAACCAGTGGGGGTTGCCCACAGGTGTGGCATTTGGCGTTTTTGGTTCGATTTGCAATTGTTATTGTATTGTAAACCCGAACCATTTTGTTTTTCAGATCTTTAGATATTAATAAATTAATGGATTTTATCTTGTAATCATGCTTCATACTTTTCGTTTCGTTCCAAAGTCTTTAATGATGTTTTAAAACGCTTATTTGTGCTCAAAACGACTTAAAACAAACTACTAGGACTAAAATTGCCAAAAATAAAAAAACAAAGTTTGACCGAGAGCCCCCACTTCACGTGGCGTGTAGGGCTGGCCTCAACCCGTTGCCTGGCGCGACCCACGGCTCGTTTCTGCAAAATCAATTTTTTAATGTTTTTGGTTCGTTTAAGCTCATTTAAGGCCAAAAATCGTGTTGTAACCATCCAAACCAGCCAAGACTCAACCCATAATTATTCTAGAACCCTCCCAACATTTATGCATTTTAGGCCCGTTAT